>NC_045979.1:24658739-24831239 GCF_010909765.2 Amblyraja radiata | reverse complement strand
GCGGATGCAATGACTCAGGTGGCGGATCCTGAAGCGAGCCTTTGGTACAATATGATGGGCAATCGACAGCTGGCTGTTCTTAAAGGCTTTCGATCTACTGCTAATTGTCACTGTTAGTCAGATGCACGTCAAAGATTACAGACATTAAAAATAACAAACACAAATAAATTATAATATATTCACTTAAAATTATGCAAAGTGGCAGATAAGCTGATCAATACAAATAAATAACAACAAAATACAATATTACGACCGTTACCTTAACTTGCTCAGGCACAATCGCAGACATCAGACTCGCAAGTGGGGCAACTGTGATTAGCAACGAGGGATGATTATGTTTTGTCTAATTTTTGCAGAATCGTTCGCCAGATGGCACAGGTATACTATACGGAACAAAATGGGTCCGACAAACTATTTGCTCGTAACTAAGTTACATTTGGGATTGGGTGTTTGGACTGTGTGGCTGAAGGCAACAGTAGCCCCGGAAATTGATTCCAATGCATTAATTCATAAGAAGAAATCGTGTCGGCTATTTCTTAAATCAAAAAATATTTCGTGCCACTGATCGTCTTTTTCTTGGTGTGCTGTTATTTTCCTCATTCAAGTGGTTAACACATTTCGTTTTAATCTTTATCAAGACCCTTTTCCATTTAAAATCCCAACCACTTCGCTGTTGCCAAAGCACTCTCGTTGAATGGAGTTATCATGCAGAGTACTTATCCTTGTGAATATTAAGAATCGAGACTCTTTCGGTTTGCTGTTATCCTTCTCTGTAATAAATGGATAGAGATCTAGGATAGCGCAACCACAAATCGGGAATACTCGCCTCATTGCTGATTACATTGCACGACCAGGCCAACTCCAGCAGAGTGGTTTACAACACAATGGGCCACGTACCGGAACACTTGCTTGCACCTCAATCCTGATCACACGTGCCTCAAAATAAGCCCACTCCTCCATTTATGTACATGCTAAATTTAGTAACAATGCAATTGCAATATTATTGGAAAAACGAGATTCAAGAGAATACTATCTTTAATCCCCCACGTGTGTAGCCATCTCTTAATCAAATTCTTATCAATCGTGTCACTTGAGGAGAATTGTTAAAAACGGACACTGTTGCTATATGCATCATACACTTGAACAATAATAACGCAACGCGCTATGAATATCATTGAAAGAGGCGTCAACAGCTACAATATATCCTTGGCCATCGCAGTAGCAATTAAGTGGCCTGACGGAATAATATTATTGTTTATCACCGAATCCGCGCAGACAGGCGATCATCCGTCGAGTGCTTCCATCCTAAGCACGAGAGACAATTTACAGTCCAATGAGCCTATAAACCTGCACGTGTATGGGATGTAAGGGGAAACCGGATAAAACACTCTCTGTCACACGGAGGACACGCAACTCCCGTACAGACAGCAGCCGTAGTCAGGGTCGAACTCGGGATTCTGGCGCTGCAAGGTCGCAAAACTACCGATACGTTGCTGTTGGCCCTTGTCCTCAACTGCTTGGAATTGTATTGACATTTGGTTTGATGTAACCTGAACTTTATTCTATGTGCAGCCACACAGTGTTTAGCCCCTGTTACGTCCAGGCTTGTACTCATCAGCTACCAGTCACCATTGGGAAATCTAAAAGATTCTTCAGTAGCCGATTGGAACCAACCAATCTTTGGTGCGCCTCAGTAATTTTGATGCAGAACGTATTCTGCCAACCACTAAATAAAAGTAAATAAAGCATATTTTTACCCGTTAACTTTCTCGTAGCCGGAATCATATGATGATTTAACGATTGACAGCAAAAATTATTCAAGGGAAATTATGTTACCGTTACAGATTTTTAAATGGCAAACAATAAAATGCGTAATGGTTGATGATAACAAACGGGTTAAAAAAAGTCACGTTAGTTTGCTCCTGACCTTTGAATTCTAAGTCAGTTTTCAATTTAGCTAATTCTGCAATAAGAAGATGAGAACCAATCAACAAAAAAGTATTTCCTCTTAAAATTAATTATGCATACATTCAATACCAAACTATGATTGAATCCATCGGTTGTGTGAGTTTAGCAACACGCAGTGTAGTTTAATCATTTTCCTGTTGCGTACTAAGGAAATGCGAAATCACAACCATTGGCACCACGTCAAAATAGGAGACACCAAATGTTGCCCTGGAAGTTTGATAGAGAAAGTGGGAGGCTAGGCAAGTGGGCACACACGAACGTCTTCATAAGGTAATCAGATCGACACAGACATACAAATAGACAGGCAGAAAGACAGGCATACAGAAAGACAGGTAAAGACAGGTATTGCACGTATATATCCCTCCTTCTCTCTCTCCCTCCCTCTCCTCTCTCTCTCCCTCTCTGTCCTCTCTCTCGCTCTCTCTCTCCACCTCTCTCTCTCTAATAATATGTATAATGTATATATATTATCAGAGAGAGAGGGAGGGAGGGAAAGAAGGAAAGAGAGAGAGAGGTGATCAGATACAAGGATAGAAATACATGAAATATCATTTTCCGAACTTGAACACGTGACTCTCCTCGGTGCTCCTGTGTCCCAGCTTCTCAACATTTGGAAGACAGATTTATCGATATTTTAGGTAAAAATATGATCGTGTGGGGCGGGCATCGCATTCATATCTATGAGGGGACCGTGCCTTTGCTGTGTCGGCACCCAAATTATGGAACGATCTGCCTCTCCACATTAAACAGGCCTCTTCTCTGTCTGTTTTTAAATCACTTCTTAAAACCCATCTCTTCTCCGTGGCCTTGATACCCAGTAAGATGTCGACTTTATTTACTTGATTTAATTTCTTATTTTGATTGCTTTTATTGCGTGGCTATTATTTTTACTCATGTTTTATGTTTTTTAATTTATTGTTGTATTTCATATGTAATTTTTGCGCCTCATGTGAGCTGTTATGTTGTCTGTTTATGATGTCTTGTTTATTCTTCTGTACAGCACTTTGGTCAACATTGGTTGTTTTAAAGTGCTTAACAAATAAAGTTGGATTGGATTGGGTGAGTTAACGGAATCACGGACAGATTTGAGGGCAACGAATTATATTTCAATGTCAGTGCATCTATTATGGAGTCATAGAAGGTGGTGGAATGAGTCATCCCGATACTACTATTCACGATATATCTGGGCGAAACTACATTGCGTTATCTCTGAACTAAGCAATTAATCAGACATGGGAAGTGAATTGACAGGACAAAAGAGGAAATTCCACACGGCGGAAGAGCCAGTTATGGGAAGAACCATTGAAATGTTAAAGCCTTCAAAACAAATGAAAGCACCCGCACTCATGGTTCTATGCCGAATCGAAGAACTCGCATCGTGACAATTGAGATAAATAAACCTCCTGCCAATTTTAGGGTTGCAGTAATTATATGGATCCATCAGAATCGCAGGAAACGGGGTTTAAGTGTTTTATCATTTGAAATTATGAAAAAGGTTGTACAAAACCTGTTGCACGTAAAATTTCATAAAACGGCGTGGAATATATGGTCAAATGTATATATACGAATGCAAAAATGAAATATTTGGACTTGCAAGTAAATGGTTTCGTCTACACGCGATTCCAGACGATCAACGTGGTTAACTGTTAATTATTTTGTGATGCATTTGCAAGACATTCACGTCAGGTTAAACAGGGATGAACAATGTATTCTATAAGATCCCATCTCATCCTTCTAATTTCCAGTGAATGCAAGCCCAGTCGTTACATTCTTTCATCATATGACAGTCCCGCCATCCCGGGAATTAACCTCGCGAACCTATGCTGCACTCCCGCAATAGCAAGAATGGCCTTCCTCAAATTAGAAGACCAAAACTGCAATAATACTCCAGGTGTGGTCTCACCAGGCCCCTGTACACAACCTCCTTCCAAATGTTGAGAAGCAGGGGATTCCGCAGCAAGTATCATTTGCTAAAGACAACTGGGATATTAGTGCATCATACGAAGGTGACTTGACTGTGATATTAGTGCATCATACGAAGGTGACTTCGAAGTAATATTAGAATAATTAAACGTTCTGCTACCTCCCTCTTTTTAGAGTTCTCTGAACGCCGGTCAATGGAGTGTGGATTTCGGTGAATGAGTGGTTCATTGTGCGTTCGTATTATTTTACATTTCGTTTTTCAGGGAACTATTTTAACTTAGTAGCTTTTTATTGCATTGATATAAAGTAAGTAACAATAGTTTAAATGTAACGCTGTGAACAAAGGGAAGTCTTACTACGTAACAGACATTGATGAGGCGATATGCAGAATCATTTTATCAGCCCTTAGGAAGGATATAAGTGCAGTGGAAGAATTCGAAGCAAGTTGGTTCCTGCGATGAAATTGTACTCATTGGTTGAAAACTAATTGCAATTCAGAAGTTTGAGAAGCAATCTCGCTGAAAGACATGCGATTCTAAGAGATAATGCGAAGTACGGTAAATCCCTGAGTGGATTTCCCCCTCCCCCCTCGCCATAGTGGGTAAATCTGGAAAAATGAGAGCCGTTTCAGAATATAAAGTAATTAAAAGATTAATCCAAATAATTGCAATTTTATTTATCTCGGACTACCGTATAGTCTGGTTAACTGAATATATTCAAAAGATAGAGGATTACGGAGAGCGTGACAGAAAACAGAACTACGGCCAACTACACCTTCCCTGATCTTATTGAATGGCTGCCAAAATGTGCTGGCCCTAACATTTGTTTTATACGCACTTATATAAGCTTGTACCCTTGAAGACTGAAAAAGGTGAATTTATTATGGGGAACAAGGAAATGACAGATGAGTTGAACAGGTACTTTGGATCCGTCTACACTAAGGAGGATCTAGTTAGCTGATGTACCAGTGGCCAGAGGATCTAGGGTGACGGAGGAATTGAAGAAAATTCACATTAGATAGGAAATGGTGTAGGGTAGACTGATGGGACTGAAGGCAGATAAATCCCCACGGCCCGATGGTCTGCATCCCACGGTACTTAAGGAAGTGGCTCCAGAAATTGTAGACGCATTGGTGATCATTTTCCAATGTTCTATAGATGCAGGATCAGTTCCTGTGGATTGGAGGGTAGCTAATGGTATCCCACTTTTTAAGAAAGGCGGGAGAGAGAAAACAGGGAATTATAGACCAGTTAGCCTGACATTGGTGGTGGGAAAGATGCTGGAGTCAATTATAAAATATGAAATAGCGGCACGTTTGGATAGCAGTAGCAGGATCGGTCCGAGTCAGCCTGGATTTACGAAGGAGAAATCATGTTGACTAATCTTCTGGAATTTTCTGAGGATGTAACTTGGAAAATGGGCAAGGGAGAGCCAGTAGATGTAGTTTACCTGGACTTTCAGAACGCATAGAAACATAGAAATATAGAATTTAGGTGCAGGAGTAGGCCATTCGGCCTTTCGGGCCTGCACCGCCATTCAATATGATCATGGCTGATCATCCAACTCAGTATCCCGTACCTGCCTTCTCTCCATACCCTCTGATCCCCTTAGCCACAAGGGCCACATCTAACTCCTTCTTAAATATAGCCAATGAACTGGCCTCAACTACCCTCTGTGGCAGAGAGTTCCAGAGATTCACCACTCTTTGTGTGAAAAAAGTTTTTCTCATCTCGGTTTTAAAGGATTTCCCCCTTATCCTTAAGCTGTGACACCTTGTCCTGGACTTCCCCAACATCGGGAACAATCTTCCTGCATCTAGCCTGTCCAACCCCTTAAGAATTTTGTAAGTTTCTATAAGATCCCCTCTCAATCTCCTAAATGCTAGAGAGTATAAACCAAGTCTATCCAGTCTTTCTTCATAAGGCAGTCCTGACATCCCAGGAATCAGTCTGGTGAACCTTCTCTGCACTCCCTCTATGGCAATAATGTCCTTCCTCAGATTTGGAGACCAAAACTGTACGCAATACTCCAGGTGTGGTCTCACCAAGACCCTGTACAACTGCAGTAGAACCTCCCTGCTCCTATACTCAAATCCTTTTGCTATGAAAGCTAACATACCATTCGCTTTCTTCACTGCCTGCTGCACCTGCATGCCTGCTTTCATTGACTGGTGTACCATGACACCCAGGTCTCGCTGCATCTCCTCTTTTCCTAATCGGCCACCATTTAGATAATAGTCTGCTGTCCTGTTTTTGCCACCAAAATGGATAACCTCACATTTATCCACATTATACTGCATCTGCCAAACATTTGCCCACTCACCCAGCCTATCCAAGTCACCTTGCAGTCTCCTAGCATCCTCCTCACAGCTAACACTGCCCCCCAGCTTAGTGTCATCCGCAAACTTGGAGATATTGCCTTCAATTCCCTCATCCAGATCATTAATATATATTGTAAATAGCTGGGGTCCCAGCACTGAGCCTTGCGGTACCCCACTAGTCACTGCCCGCCATTGTGAAAAGGACCCGTTTACTCCTACTCTTTGCTTCCTGTTTGCCAGCCAGTTCTCTATCCACATCAATACTGAACCCCCAATGCCGTGTGCTTTAAGTTTGTATACTAATCTCTTATGTGGGACATTGTCGAAAGCCTTCTGGAAGTCTAGATACACCACATCCACTGGTTCTCCCCTATCCACGCTACCAGTTACATCCTCGAAAAATTATATAAGATTCGTCAGACATGATTTACATTTCGTAAATCCATGCTGACATTGTCCAATGATTTCACCACTTTCCAAATGTGCTGCTATCCCATCTTTAATAACTGACTCTAGCAGTTTCCCCACTACCGATGTTAGACTAACTGGTCTGTAAAAGCATTTGATAAGGTCCCACATTGGAGATTAGTGGGCAAAATTAAAGCACGTGGTATTGGGGGTAGGGTGCTGTCCCGGATAGCAAATTGGTTGGCAGTCAGGAAACAAAGGGTAGGGATTAACGGGTCCCTTTCAGAATGGCAGGCAGTGGCAAGGCTCGGTCCTGGGACCGCAACTATTTACAATATACATTAATTATTAGATGAAGGGATTAAAAATAACATTAGCAAATTTGCAGATGACACAAAGATGTGAACTGTGAAGAGGATGCTATGAGGATGCTGGGTAACGTGGACAGGTTGGGTAAGTGGGCAGATGCACGGCAGATGCAGTTTAATGTGGATAAATGTGAGGTTATCCACTTTGGTGGAAAAACAGGAAGGAAGATTATTATCTAAATCGAGCTAAATTGGGAAAGGGGAAGTACAACGGGATCTGGGGGTCCTTGTTCTTGAGTCAATGAAAGTAAGCATGCAGGTACAGCAGGCAGTGAAGAAAGCGAATGGCATGTTGGCCTTCATAACAAGAGGAGTTGAGTATAGGAGCAAATGTCCTTCTGCAGTTGTACAGGGCCCTAGTGAGACCACACCTGGAGTATTGTGTGAAGTTTTGTTCTCTCAATTTGAGGAAGGACGTTCTCGCAATTGAGGGAGTGCAATGTAGGTTCACCAGATTAATTCCCAGGGTGGCGGAACTTTCATATGTGGAGCGGCTGGACTTGTATACTCTGGAATTTAGAAAGATGAGAGGGGACCTTATTGAAACATATAAGATTATTAATCGTTTGGACACGCTAGAGGCAAGAAACATGTTCCCGATGTTGTGGGAGTCCAGAACCAGGGGCCACAGTTTAAGAATAAGGGGGAAACCATTTGGAACTGAGATGAGGAAAAACTTTTCACACAGAGAGTTGTGAGTCTGTGGAATTCTCTGCCTCAGAGGGCGATGGCGGCTGGTTCTCTGGATGCTTTCAAGTGAGAACTAGACAGAGCTCTTAAAGATACCGGAGTCAAGGGATATGGAGAGAAGGCAAGGAACGGGGTACTGCTTGTAGATGATCAGCCATGGCAGTGCTGGCTCGCGGGGCCGAATGGCCTACTCCTGAACCTATTGTCTGTTGTCTATTGTCTAAGGCTCTAGGCGACCATGTCCAAGAAAACGTTAATGTCTCCACGGCTCAATTTAAAAAAGACAACAAAGTAACAAAGAAACATATTCTCTTTAAGGATGCTGCCTGACACGCTGAATTACTACAGCACTTTGTGTCTATCTTCGGTATAAACCAGCATCTGAAGTTCCGTTCTCAATATGTTGTCCTCAATTAATTCTGGCATCGAAATGCAATCCTTACCTTTTTCTTTTCTTTCTAACTTTATTAGTCCGAATTCTGAAAAAAAGTGCAAATCAAGAAACGTTTTATCTGCGACAGACTGCGCCTACCTGCAGATTTGTCTTTCATTTTTACCTCTCTTCCCCATAGTGCTGGCAGAGTGTGTACATTGAATATCTTAATATTCAACTCAACGCCTTCGGATGCAAATAAACGTAGACAATTCATCAAATGAAATATCTAATAGTCTTTTAAGTTAAGAATGGCGGGACGATGAAAAACTAAACTGTTGCCTGCCTTGCAAGTGTAGATCGAGATGATCGAAGGTAGAAAAGCACATACATACACACAGACACACACGCAACACATACATACATACAGGATGAGACTTTCATAGGTATATAGATATGCACCAAAAGTGAAACTTTGCAAGTGGTGCGGTGCTGATGGCTATCGAGGAGGAAGTATTGCTGCAAATTCGTACTGACTGTGGTCTGTTGATGAGGACGTCACCGACCCAATTGCAGAGGGATGCAGAGGCATAAAGAAAGCATTATTCCCTCTTCAAATCCTTGAACGCAACGTCTTGAGGATTCTTCTGCCACTAATAGAAATTCAACCTTTATAAATCTCCAAGTATTTATTCTGGAATTATAGCTAGCGGTGCATAACAACTCAACGTTTTATCTTCTATTATTCTGCTAAAGTGTAATGTTTACAATCAATTAAAGCGCTTTCAGATCTTCCAAACGTGTTTACAACAATTTTGCGAAAGTCGGGGCAGGATTCGGATGTCGGCCCTGCTGGCTGCACTTGCAGCTCATGTTTTTCATGTGTCCTTATTCGGTGGAAGGACGCTTGGCTTTTAGGTCATTGAGCCGAACAGTGCAGCAGAATACGCCCTCGTCAGTCCCGAGGACCAGAAATTGTAATGCCGAGGTGCAGCTCATGAAATGCCCTCGAGAGCTCTGAGAGAACGTGAAGTTGGTGCGCAGATACACGGTGAATAATAAGAAGTCAATGAGATTTAAAGTTTTAAAATGTTTTGACATTAGCGGCTGTTTAAGGTCATAAAACGGGTTAAAGAATTAAATAAATAATTAAAAATTGGAAATAAAGAAGTACAATGAAAATAAAACGCTTACATATATATTTTTTAAAGTGTGCGGGGCGGCGGGGGGTATTATACAATGCAATGCGTGTATTATCAATGCATTTTCCGTTTCATTTAGGATGTAGAATGCTCACTGTCATGAACAATGTTTCCTATCATAGGGGAGATCACCCTTGACATTTGATCCGTTTTGCAATTAGCGATTACGACTGGTGCTGGCAGTGAGCTGTAGGTAGTGAGATCAGGCAGCTGAGTCAAATCTGTCACAGAAAACACCACAGCGGCATAGTTAGATAGCAGATAGTGCTACCGGAAATTTCCAGCGACTTGAGTGCGATACTGATCTTGGTTGCTGGTATGGTATTTGCTCCTTGCCACTTAGCCTCCACTGTCCATCTTCCACCCAAAATACGATTTAGCAGATATGACTTATAAATGTTGTTGGTATAGCCATAACATACACTATTAACCGTTGGCGTTCCATTTCGTATAGGTTGATATCATTGAAGTTTGTTTTTGTGTTACTATATTCCTTGATGTACCTTAGGCACGTCTAAATCAATTGCACAAACAATCCCATATCACTGCATTTCCATGCATGCATTCCGTGGTATGAAATGGATGATGTCTCTTATTCGGGATTATATAATTCACTTACCATCCATTTTCATCTTCAGTCGTAGTTCTGAAGGGAAGATAAAAAATAAGTTCTATTTTGTCTGTATGCGAATCACCTCAAAATGTGTTTTTTTTCAGGGCTGACATCCTTAGCAGCAGAGAGGAGACAGAACAGTTTGAACATTATTGCGCGGGTAAGTATTCGTTGTTTTTCGGCCCCATAGCCTTAGGAAGCAAGGCCGAGGAAAAATCAGGTCGTTTCCAGCGAAGATTCCACATTGGAGAGACCATTTGAGAGGGACTACTTTGAGATGGGAGTTCTGCTGGCAACGCCACTGGTTCCGCTAGATGGGCGCCCGCCAAGAATGACATGCAGGTATTACAGGATTCTCCTCTAGGTATATTCAAGTATATCCGTTTCAAACACGTACACAGTTTGGGATATTATTTAGTGGAGGAGGGTGGGTGCTCTCAGGGGGCATATCAGTGCAGTAGCCACAATGGCGGTTCCACGTCTGCTCTGTTGAACAGCAAGATAGGGCTAAGTATAGGCCAGCAATAATAATGGGGGACTCGAGTCAGGGCACGGATAGGCCATAGGTGAGAGTCCAGTATAGCGTGTTGCCTCCCAGGATGTCTTTGAACGGGTCTGAGAGGGTAGAGTGAGCAGCCATATTTTGTAGTTCATATTGGTACAGATTACATCTGTAGGAAGGCAAACATACTTTAGGCATAGGGAGTAAGTTAAGAATAGCAACATCCCAAAGGCTGTAATATCAGGATTCCTATCCATTCTCTGAGCTACTGAGGCAAGTAATGGCAAGATAGTCAAATTCAATACGTGGGCATGCAGGCGATACAGGGGGGGGGGGGGGGGGGGGGGGGGGGGAGCTTCAGATATATGGAACACTGGGCTTTCTTCAGGAGCTAACGCGACCTGTGTAAGGCCGGCGTTATGTACTTAAATTGGACGGGAACCAATAGATCATTTATGTGTATTTGTGCAGTAACGCTCCCCGATTTAAGCAAATGTTGCGGGGAAATAACTTTGTGTTGGCGCAGGTATAAATCCTTTACGTGTGGGGTATATTTACCTGCCTCCTTTTCACGCAACCTTCCCTCTGTTGAATTAAAGGAAGAGTACTGAGAACGTTACAGCTAAAATTATAACCATTCTCAAACTGATGGACCAGACTGGCATTTTTTTTAGCAGTAGCGCAATGTGTTGCACCGTCGAAACAAAAAATGGTGTTAAAAGAAGTCTTGACAATGTATGTTTAATTGTTCCTCGAAGGTAATCCACGAGCAGAGGAAGCAATCTCCTACATGCCTTTCTAACGACTATATTCCAGTTTAGGTCACCTGCTATATCTACTCGCAAAATTCTACATGCAGTTTTACATGCGCTGCATATAATATCAGTAGAGCATAACTGCGCACAAAGCATATTTCAATACAAAGCAAGAGATAATTACCGCCCTGGTACATTACTAAGCTCTGCGACTCTTTGGACTCTTTCTACAGTGTTCAATTGGTGAAATATTATCTCACTAATTTTAAAACGAGAAAATGGCAAAGCAAGGCATTAGAGACCAGAGCGCAGAAGCTAATTTGTGAAGAAAATGGTACAAGCTTAAAAGAACAAGTAATGCACTGGATAGAGAGCTTGAAAGAATTGCTCACGCAGAGCCACATGCGAAAGGGACCAAATCTTTCCTCTGTTCTACAATACCCAGTATGGCACCAATGAACCTACATTGGGTTGACAAATTTCAGAAGGTCCATGTCACCATTCCGATGAGATGCATTCTTCGGACATACGGAGTCATTTTCCGAATAATTAATTCGATCAAATCTCCTGCCACCTTGGGTGCCAATAGCTCTGTTTTTAAGTTCAAACTGAAGAGCTTCTGGGACGTATCATATTCGTGTCAATATTGCAGTCGATTGCACAACGTGCTTTATACCAGAAGAATTGCAACGAACTATAAGAAATGCACGTCGCCTCGATCTCTTAGGGCATGCAGGGGTCTGGCTCTCGTATCACATACTGAACATCACATACAAGAGAATATCCCCAGTTCAAAAGATCCCAGCAACAAATCAGATTGATGCCATGATTTGTAACATGGCCACACCATTACCAGTACAAGCAGACGATCGCATTCTTAGTAATAACCCGGATGATACATTTCAAATACCGGAGTAGGGCACTCACTCCTTGGATCGTACTCTACCATTAAAAACACGATGCTGATCTAAATATGTTTAAATTTATATTTGTATTCATCACCGACAATCTCCCATCCTCTCCCATATCAAGGAAAGGAATTAAAAAAATCTGCAACGTCTTCAGGATTGAAATAAGGAATAGAAATTATTCAGATTAACAGTTGAAGCAAGCAAATGAATCAATGTTTCATCTCTGCTATTGGTGGGAGGATAGAATTTGAAATTTCTAAACTACGTTCGTTTCGTACCCATCTCAGCAAACTCTTCCTCCGAAAAATCGTAAACCAAGATCGGTTTAAAGAGTGCAACCAAAGGAAAGAT
This sequence comes from Amblyraja radiata, assembly GCF_010909765.2. Taxonomy (NCBI): domain Eukaryota; kingdom Metazoa; phylum Chordata; class Chondrichthyes; order Rajiformes; family Rajidae; genus Amblyraja; species Amblyraja radiata. The sequence goes on along the minus strand of NC_045979.1, from coordinate 24,818,855 downwards.
TAGGAACTGATGGATTGGCCACATATATTGTCAGCTTAACCGATTTCCGTCACCAACATAGAAATAACTTGAAGGGAGCAGTACATGTGTACGAAGCTGCCCGTTAGCAACAAGGTAACGAGTTGCGAAAATCGAAGTGGAACAACTGCCGTGCAGTCATGGAACCTTGAAAGAATGACGAGAAACAGAGTTGAGAGAGTTCTTCTTCGTCGTCGTAAAAGTCTGAGACCTAAAGGGTGGAAAGGAAGAATGATCCTTAGCAAACTAAGTATTCGTTTTCTCATTTTATGTGAACAGGAGGTAAATGTACACTTCCGGTTTACTGCTCACCTGCCGTTTCGAACTCTTTATTCAATCTCGCTATCTCTGCAGAAAGAACAGTGCGCAAAGCAGTTCAAACCAATTAGCACCCGAAATAGGAACAGCTAGTAAAATGCTGTCGAGTAGCATTTAATTCTTCCCCCTGGATACTCAACTTCAAAGTTCTCTTTCGATTGAACAGGTGATACAACTATGTTATTCTTGAAGTCTTATGATACCCTCTGAATTATAAATGAACCATTTGCAAATGCTGGTTTACAGGTTGCCAATAAAACATGAGTGTAAAATGATACCAGATTCAGATAACCAAGGTCGAGAGAAGAGATTTGCTTTTAGTGTTTTTGGACCTAGCAAATGTGTTTGGCTCTAGAAAATAGAAAATAGGTGTAGGAGTAAGCCATTCGGCCCATCGAGCCAGCACCGCCATTCAATATGGCTGATCATCTAAGATCAGTACCCCGTTCCTGCTTTCTCCCCATATCCCTTGATTCGGTTGGCCCTCGGAGCTATATCCAACTCTCTCTTGATTTTATTTTATTTAATATCTCATTTTATGATACTAATTAAAATAATTGAAAGTAACATTGATTCACTTCCCTGCAACCCTACAATCTTCTTTTTTTGAAATTGATTAGGCCGCCAATGTAGCGCTGGGTAAAACGTCACAGACACTTGACTGGATTCCCCATCATCACTCCCCAGAACACTTGTCATTTTCATAACCGCCGTGAAGATGAGCTAAAGATTAATTTGATTCTTGATGAGTAAACATCCACAGTTTGATTTCATTGCAGTAGCTCCATGTAAAGAGCTTTCAATTACCAGCATTATTCCAGCCTATTATTTTGTTGTTATACATTATCAAAGCACAAGCCACAAAGATGTATTAATCACTAAGCAACGATAAGCAATAAGCAATGCGATGCAATTACCTCTCTCCTGTTCGCGCATTACTTCTCCTGTGTAGCAGAGAAAACGCAAAATTAGTTTCCACGTATTAGGTTCCACTGACCTTCAGGGGAACAGTACTTATCTTTCTTCGGAAAATCTATCTTCGAATATGAAATCATATCCTTGTGTGTATTCAACTGCTATCGTCGCCGTGTAATTGTGTGCTAGGTGATCGTTTAGCACAATGCACACCTGAAACAACTTAACCGCTTCATTGGTGTTGTTAGGAAAACAGCTTGCCATTGATTCACGTAAGCAAGTGTGAGCAGAGGTAAACAAAATAGTAGATTTCCTGTAACTATATGAAGCTTGTGTTCCTAGCGACACGAGCAGCAGAGGAACCCAGTTCACTACTGGATAACTCGCGTAAAAGTGTATATTTAAATTCTCCACCTGACATACTAAAACGGTCTAAAACTGCGATGTCTGCCTTCTTGTGCATATCATAAACGTTTAGAATCTTTGGCAGGCATCGCAAGTTGCTGTAGAGCTATAACCAATTAATAACCGTATTAATTGTAATCCAGATACCAGACACCTGAATTATTGAGAAAATGTTAAATGCTTTGTAACGTAAATTACAAAGGTTTGTGCTTAGAATCACTTGGATTCTGCAGAGAAGTGCGCAAAATGCGCTATTTTTCTCAGTTAGTCCCAACCCAACCGCCCATCCATAATTCTGAAACTACCTGTGAGGGGATGTTGGTCCAAAACGTGTCTCATCAGCCATCTCAAAACCTACACACATATTGGGAGAGGAAGTTGTCCTCAATCCCGAGAATTGGTACATTTCTCAATAATGTACATTGTATTGCGTGCGCTTGTATTTGGAAGGGGACCCTAATACTTCAGGCTTGGCAATATTCTCTTCTCTATCGGTTCCACCGGAATTGCAGCCTTTCTGTAGTGCAATGGCCTAATCATGAACTATGACTGAATCACGATTTCATAAACTTGTGTTTGGCTTTCCAGGCTCTCTAATGGTGGGCTATATATGTTAACGACAAATTAAGTTTCTCAAGTACTATTCTTGCTACGTTTGAGGATCTCTGGCCTTAGGTCATGACTACAGTGAATTATGCACGTTGGTACACATAATCTTTCTGTTGCAAAACTAATGCTGAATTCCATGTGCCATGCTTCTTCTCCTTACTCCACCTTACTAGGCATGATTTCCCACGCTTTTTGGAACTCAATTGTTCATTCTCAATAGCATTTTCAATCTGTGTTTAATGTCAAAGAGCTTAATTATCATTATCATTCGATGTAACTATGTGATCTGTTAATTTATAGGGAATATCATTGGCTAATTTTTCAAATAACGTGTTCACTTCCGCCCTTTCTTCTGCACAATACCTGGAGCAAAATTGTATTGTAAATTGGTAATGAAAACTCCTGCTCCCTTTCGCTTTCCCTTTCCTGGTTTAAGGGGCATAGAACGGATTATAATATGTGCGGAAGTTCACTGAAAGTGCAGTTCTGGAGGCCTCTCATGGATGCATCACGCCGATTTAGTTAGGTGGTAAAACGGATAAGAATGAATACCGGAAATTATATGTAGCAGAGAAAGAATCGCATATGAATAAAACGCGGTATTTGTTTGTTCCTAACCTATTGTAAGTAGATCATTTTTCAGACTCTCTACCTCTGCAATGAGAAGAAATAACTCAATTAGTAAATTCAGTAACAAGTATATTATTCTTTGTACATGCACAGCGGCCAACATATCCACTTCTCCCCGATACCCCTCACTTTGGATTTGCATTCCACGCCTCTTCTCTCTCTATCTGACACCCTTTTGATTCCTTTTCACCTTTTTCACTTACTACACCCACCCTCCAATCATCTCTTCCTTACCGGTATCTATTTATCACTTGCCAGCCTCCTCCCACCCCCATCTACCTTTTGCGCCCAACCCAAAATATCGTCTGTCATAGATACCGTCTGAACCTCCCTGAGTTCCTCCAGGGCGTCGTGCTTCGCTGTTGGTAAGTTTGTTCATGAACTCCCAAACAGCCGTTGTGCACATGGATTGCGAGTAAACAGGTAATTTGGTACGCAGAAAGGTAAAATTGGCATCACGAGTGATTTTATTCTACTTGTAATCATGGGTGACATTTTAGTCACAATAGCGGAACGCATGGAGAATAAAGAAACAGAGAGCAGGGTCAGGGAGCAAGAGCGAGGGAGAAGAGCGACATGACAGACAGAGAGGGAAAGAGAGGTATAAATCAACATTAGCGAGTGATTTGTGCTCGGGTAATTAATATGGGGAAAAGCTAAAAATCTACAGGCCCTAATGATTGGCAGCTTAGAATACTCATTTGAAGAATTACTTTTCTTTTTAAATCCTTTTATTAATTTTGTTCAAAAACAAAAAAGATAAAATTAACAGTGATATTGATACATAGGGATCAGGATTACATTAACAACAAGTATAACCTGAGTATGAGTCCAGTGTCAAAATATACATTGGGTATAGACCTCCCGGTCTCTATGTAAATATAGTTAAGTGTTTAAAAGAGAACTTGTATATATAAAAACAAAAAAGATAAAAAGAATAAAAGAAAAAGAAAGAAAAAAAAGAGAATAACAAAACACCCTAAACTAAAATAAGCAAAACAAAGTCTGGGCTGCAAAGAATTTCAACAATTTAGGTCCTTGTTTGTCGTCAAGTCCGTTCCGCCGTATAAAGGTAAAATAATTATTATAACGTTTGGAGAGGGAACAATTTATATCGTGCGAAAATGTTGAACAAAGCTTCCCCAAGTCCTATCAAATTTAACCAAGGGTTCAACAATGTCACTCCTAATTTTTTTCTAAATTTAAACATTATATCATTTCAGAGTACCAATGGAGTGTGGTACGAGGATTAGAGTATTTCCATTTCAATTAAATAGATCTTCTGGCAATTAATGTAGTAAAATCAATCAGCCGATGGGCGGAACGGGACATATGAGTAGAATCTAACATTTGTAGCCCAAAAAATTGCAGTAATAGGATGAGGTTGTAAATCAATACCTAAAACTACAGAAATAGTATCAACAATTTATTTCCAGTATTTTTCCAAACGTGGGCAAGACCAAAACATATGAGTCAGTGAGGCCACTTCAGAATTACATCTGTCACAGGTAGGATTTATATGACCATAAAAACGAGCTAACTTATCTTTTGACATATGAGCTCTGTGAACCACCTTGAATTGTATCAGAGCGTGTCTTGCACACACTGAAGAGGTATTAACTGATTGAAGAATCCTCTCCCATTTCTCTATAGGTAAAGACATTTGAAGTTCTCTTACCCAATCATTCTTAATTTTGTCAGATGTACCTATTTGTAATTTCAAAACCAACTCATAAATAGTCGCTATTAAACCTTTCTGTTGAGGGTTCAAATGTAATTTTCCCCCCGAGATTTCGGTTTGACGTGGTAAAGGAAAAGAGGTTTGAGTAGCCTTCAAAAAATGTCTACTTTGTAAATATCTATAAAAATGTGTTAGGTAGATTATATTTATTGGAGAGTTCTTCAAAAGACATAAAAAAACATCTAAAAACAAATCACGAAAAGCTACTAATCCCTTCCTCTTCCATAACAGAAAGGCTTGATCAGTACTAGAAGGTTGGAAGAAAAAATTAGATATGATAGGACTCGATAAGATAAAATCGTACAATTCAAATAACGTACGAAATTGAAACCATATTCGCAATGTGTGTCTTATTATTGGGTTTATCGTATATTTATTCAATCTCGTAATTGTGAAAGGTAACGAGGCCCCCAGGATAGAAGTCAATGATAACCCTTGCATAGAATCACGTTCAAGATTTATCCATCCTGGACATTGGGTATCTTCTAAATCTTTTGTCCAAAACGTTAAATAACGAGCATTAACTGTAGCGGCAGATTTTCATATCTTTCAGGTAATTAGCACCCTAGCCGCTATTTGGATGAGAATGGTCTAAACGCATGCAAGCTCACTCACGCAGACCTTCAGAGCTTCTTCTCAGATATGGCTTCAAAACACAGTCTTTTGATGAATAAATGCTTTATTGTTGATAGAAAACGGTGAGATACATCCACATTTCTTCCGACTCGTTACTACAATCTTCTTCGAACTCCAGCATTACTTTAGACATTAGAATACTCCTCGTGTCTCCGTAACACTGGCATTTTCTTCTGTGTCAACATATTTAAGTTGTACCACGATAGTAACTCCCAATGCTCTTTCCATTGGCAGATCATCTTTGTCCAAATTCAACTCTCTGGTTTCTTTGGCTCTATTCTTCAGATATCTTGACATCCTTCAGGTAAGGCCATTGCTTTAAGTCTTCATGTCTTGGTATATTCTGATGACCAACAGACATACTTCCATGCGTAAACACTTCAGATATCGATATGAAATTATCTCCATCCAAACTGGATATCTCCAAACTCGTAATGCAATTACTCATGCTCTCTTTATCTTTAGTCATGGTACATAATCGAATCTTAGTCTCTTCTCTGATATTCAGCCTCCTCGTCAGGCTTTCTGTGCAAAAGGTAGTCGAACTTCCGTGATCCAGAAAAGCATATGTTTGCAACATTGTATTCATCTTACTGTTCCTTACCTATACTGGTAAGATAGAAACATTACAGGCTTGTACCCCGGCCCCAATATGAGCAGTTACTTGAGGCGAGGAGATAGCATTTCTAGTAGTTGGCTTCTCGCCCTGTTCTGTTTGTTCCGGTTCATCTTTTTCTATTTGCTCTGGTAACTCATCATCCATTTGTTCAAGTTCTTCTTCTTCTTCCCAGTGCTCTGGTAGCTCTTCCTCAATGTGAAGTGCTTCAGGATGATATTGTTTGCACTCATAACAAATTATAGGACTCTTACAGTCTCTTACCATATGTCCCTTTATCAAACATCAAAAACAGATTCCCTTCTCTTTCAAGAAATACATCTTTTCTTCATATTCTTTCATCTTGAATCTACGACACCATCTTATGGTGTGACCAACTTCATCACATAACAATCAAAATACTATTTGCTTGCTAGTAGACACATTTCTTTTTCTTCCTTCTGTCCTTTCCACAGGTACGGTCGTGATAGCAAAACTACTTCTCTTAGATTCAGATCTTTCTTCAGATTTGGAAAAGGTAGAACCTTTGTTAGTTGCCATCGGTTTGTAACCTTCAATATTCCCGTAGGGTGGCTCTAACGTACCATACTTCCCTGTCCAAGAATTGCACCAGGTCTGGTAGCCTGGCTACTTGTATCCTTTCATCTCTAATTTTGCCTGCTTCATCTCTCCACTTTTCTATCAGTCTTCTGGGCAACTTGCTCAAGATGATTCTAGTATTACTCACAAGATTCATTTCTTCCATGTGGCCGAGATTTCTCATCGAGCTGCAATAATCTCTCAGAAATATTGCATAATCACTCAATGCCTCCCCATCTTCTGGCTTGATTCTTTCCAAGCATGGGCCTTCTCCATGTAAGCTTTAGCAATCCTCTGTTCATCACCAAAACGTTCTTTAGTAATCTTCTCGCCTTGTTATAGCCATGGTTGCCTGGCTCCTTCTGACAACTTTCTACAAGCACCTTCACATTTCCACTTGTATACCTCACCAGAAAGTGTAAGCGCTCCTTCTCATTCATAACATTCGTTTCTAATACCTCCTCTGGTGCCCTTGCGGAAGTTTCATACTGCAAAGGATCTCCACCATACGTAGGAAATTCTACTGGTGGTAGAATGAGAGAGGTATTTTGTCGAGCTATGATTTCGTTGAATTCAGCTTGCCTATTCAACAGCGCCAATAATCCATCCTGATAACTCTGGCTTGGCTCCACCTGTTGATAAACAGGCCTGTGTGATTCAAACTGGCTCGCTCGAGCCTGTGCACCAGGCTTCGATAAAGCGTGGTCCGCTATTGGTTTGTCTCGAGCATCCACAGACGCTCCAATAGTAGTTGGTTTCGATCTAGCGCTCATTTGCTGAGATGCAGTTTTACCCATCTTACTGGCTTCCAATGGGTTTTCATGTATTAGAAATCCGGTGGACCTCGATTGTGGAACAGATCCAACTGCTGATTCACTTCGAGCAGTTTTTCTTCTTGGTCCAGAGCTCATCGTTCTTGATGATCTAGAGCTGCATCTTGACCCCTCACCTGCCAGTATCTCCTTCTTTGCTTTGGTCACCACCATATTTGTGTCTAATTCCAGTTGTTCTTTACGTCGCCTCATCTTATCTTGTTGTCGTGTCATCTCATCTTGTTATCGCCTCATGGCTTCTTGGTCCCGCTCGACCTCATGTTTCTTCTTCATGACATCCGCTTCTATTGAGAGAGCAGCTAGCTCAACTTTAGCTGCCAACCAAGCAGAAGCCCTCGAACCCGACTGGCTGATGAACCAGATTTATATCCTGAACTATCTGAGCTGCTACTGCAGCCTCTGCTGCTGCTGGCGGATTTTTTGGCCACAGCCTTTGCTGGCTGTAATGAAGACGTGGGCTCTGCCTTTCGAAGCTGGGCTACGGGGGTCTTCAACTGAGGCTCTTCATCGCTTGAAGATTCTTCGGGTCCTTTCAGAATCGGATTCGCTGGTACAGGCCTTCTTGGCTGCAGGCTTCTGAGCGGCAGCAGCCACATTGGCCAGCGTGGGGTCAGCTTTCCTCTGTGCAATTGTTGTGGCAGGTTTTAGGGTTGCCTCTTCATCACTACTGTCTGAGTTGTCATCTGACAAGTCACTGATTGCCATTTTACTCACTCCTGCGGCCAGTTTCTTCTTGGTCACGCCTGCTTTTCCATTCTGAACTTTGGGAGGTGGTGCAGCACTGTACAAACCTTGTTGTGCTTTGACTTTCGCAGGAGACTCATCATCTGAACTGTCAGACTCTTCACTGCTTGAATTTTTATCTTCCATTCTGGCACCTTGTTGCTTCGCACTTCCAGCTACTAAGCTCGTAAGTTGTGATATAATTTCAGATAACCACATCTCTGCCTTATCCATAAAACCATTAAATATCTTCCACTTGTCTTCTCACCACTGGACGTGCCTTCTGGCTTCTTCCCGAGATAGCTGTGAACACAGCAGTATATCTTGTTTCTTGCCAACCTCCTGGTAGAGGTTCCATAGTTGGCTCATATTAGATATCACCTTGATCTCGTTCTGTTCTGATTCCATTAGCATCTTCTGTTTCTCAATTAATCTGTAAACCTGTATCCATAATTCGTTTCTCTCTCTCTCGGTTTCCCTCAAGCAGACAGTATGTGTATTATCTGTTTCTTCTCGATACACGAGTTCTCTGTATCCATCAATGGATTCGTTAACTTCTTCCCATAACGAGTTCTCCTTTCTTTGGGTTTCTTTAAGTTGTCTGGGTCTTTCTTCACCACCACGTGGTTCATCTGGCGTAGCTCTTTCTTCCTCGTCTAATTCCATGATTTAAAGAGGGCTTGGCAGATTGCCAAGTCTTTAAATTAATCGAACAAAACTCTCTGCTAGTAGCACTGGCTTTGTTTTGTCACCATTTCTTTTCAAAATCATAACATACTGATAATGTAGAGAACATCTCACTAACTCCAGGTGCAAAAAGATGATTCTAATTCAAGTGGAATGCGCTTATCACAAGCGATTCAAAACAATCCAAGTTCGGTCTGCTTTCCCCAGACAAGCTGGAAAAAAACACCTTCAGGTGGCTCTGTTACAAAAGTCTTTTAAAATAAAGTGTGATTTCACTTCAATGAGTAATAATCGACTTGTTCTCACAAATCCAGTGATACCTATTCAGATAAGTCTCGATGCTGTATCTTGTTCCTATCTTGGACCTATCTTGTTCCTCCTGGAATTACTTTCTTCTGGCTAAAACCTCTACGAGAATCTTAGCCAATCTTATGTCCTCATCTCTGGGACTTGTTTCGCTCCTGTGACGGACGTCTTCTTCGATTTAATCTTCTGTCCCTCTCTCTGGGACTCGTATTTAACCCCCTTGCTGGAGGTTCCCTTCGACAATGTAGCGGTAGATTTTCATATCTTTCAGGTAATTAGCACGCTAGCCGCTATTTATCAATTTCTTTAATCTCATCAGCCAATATACGTATTTCATTTTTAGTTTTTCTTTAAATCCCGCGGAGTATGAAATAATTTGCCCACGAATATATGCCTTAAAAGCATCCCAGATTACACCATTGGATATTCTTCAGTAGCGTTTGTTAAGAACAAGGCAATCTGATCTTTAATAAAATTAACAAAATTTAGTTCTTGAAGCAAAGTAGTATTAAATCGCCATTGTTTAGCACTAAATTTGGAATCAGTTTAGTTTGATTGATAGTTTCAATGGTGCATGGTCAGAACTAGCAATTGCATCACAACGAAGTGACCGATGAAGTTAGCCGGGAATCTATTATAATGTAGTCAATCCCAGAGTAACTATGATATACATGAGAGAAAAAAGAAAATTATTTGTCATTTGGGTGTAGGAATCTCCAGACTTCTAACTTTCCAGTCAAGTAAAAAAGAATTTATAAAACTTGCGGATTTATTTGGAAGCGCATGATCAGATGCAGATCTGTCAGTCGAGGGATTCAAACAATAGTTAAAATCGCCACACATTATCAAAATATGTTCATTTAGCTTAGGATGCAATTAACTGTTTAAATAACTCAGGGTGATCAATATTAGGTGCATAAACATTCACCATAACAACTTTTTGGTTTTGAAGTAGACCAGTGATCAACAAAAATCTACCATATGGATCAGAAATTGTTTCATAATAAACAGAGATTGAGGAGTCAATAAAAATAGAGACTCCTTTTACTTTCACCTGTGAATTTGAATGAAACTGCTGTCCTCTCCAAAACAAGAAGCGTTGATTGTCACCTTTCCTTACATGAGTTTCCTGAACAAAGATAATCTGAGCATTTAGTCTACGAAGAACCTTTTCATCTTAATGGGATGATTCAGACCATTAGCGTTCCATGAGAGAAAGTTAATAACTTGATCCATAGTGTTTGTATAAATCATGTGGAATGTATAGGGTTAATTTCGTAGACCATAGTAGTTCATGATACTGGAAGGAGAAAAATCTAAGGCGGAGCCGGAAGTGACGACATTGCAGACATTTTTGTGGTTCTAATACAGACCAGATAGAAAAAACTAAGCTAAAAGCAAAAGTCCCCCCCCCCCCCCGCCTACCTGACCAGTAGGCAGTAAGTACCCTGCCTAACCCCTCCCCTAGCCCCGTATCTTCTAATGGCAGCTGCAAACGTAAATAAAAGGTATATTTACCACTCAATAGCCAAAACAAATTAATATTACGGTTAAAAAGTACACGCAAGCTGTGAAAAACAAGCACTGCACCCGTAGTCATAATCGAACCAGGGTCTCCGGCGCAGTGAGGCAGCAACCCTGCCGCTGCGCTACTGTGCTCGGTAAGGTATTCCATTTTTTTGCATATCCCTGAACATATCGGAGGCAGTTTTATCAGAAAAGAGCAATCTAGATTTTCGAATGTGTGGGTGTACAGACTAAATATTTCGTCTGCTAAACAATACCAAGTATGGCAACAACGATTGTACTTTGGCTTTTTGTAAACCTGAGAAGGTCCCTGACAGCGCTCTGATGAGCAAAATGGCGTGGATTCTTCGGACATGCGGAGTCTTTTCTGAATAATCAATACGATCAAAATCTCCTGCCACTTTGGATGCCATGATGATCGACATGAGCTCTGTTTCGAAGTTCACAATGAAGTGTTTCAGGGAAGTATAATGTTCGTGTCAATATAGCCGTCGAGTTGTACAACCTACTTTGCATCAGAAGAACTGCAAAGAACCATTAGATGCATGTTGCTTTAATCTCCCAGGAGCTGAAGATAGTCTCGGTCTCCTATCATATACTGAACATGACATACAAGATAAGACCCCAGTTCAAAATATTCTACCAACAAACCAATTGATGTCAAGTTTTGTAACATGGCCCCACCATTACATGTTCAAGCTGGCGATCGCATTCTTAGTAATGACCTGGAAGATACATCTGAAATACCGGAGTAGGGGACTCGTCCTACCATTAAGACATCATGCTTATCTAAATAGTGTGAGGCAGCATCTATGGAGAGAAGGAATGGGTGACTTTCTGGTCAAGACCCTTCTTCAGACTTATGACATGGGAGGGGGTGGGCCAAAAATGGAATGTAGCCGGAGACAGTAGGAGTGATGGGAGAACTGGGAAGCGGGAGTGGATGGAGAGAGAAAGCAAGGGCTATCTGAAGTTAGAAAAGTCAACGTTAATACCGCTGGGGTGTAAACTACCCAAGGGAAATATGAGGTGATGTTCCTTCAATTTGCGCTGGGACTCAATCTGACAATGGAGGAGGCCCAAGACAGAAAGGTCAGATTGGGAATGGGAGGGGGAGTTGAAGTGCTGAACAACCGGGAGACCAGGTAGATTACGACGGACTGAGCGGAGGTTCGCCGAAACGATCGCCGAGCCTGCGCTTGGTTCGAACAGGATCGTTTAGACTAAGCGCAGGCTCGGCGATAGTTTCGCTGAGCACCTCCGCTCAGTCCGTCGTAACCTACCCTATCTCCCGGTTGCTCAGCACTTCAACTCCCCCTCCCATTCTCAACCTGACCTTTATGTCCTGGGCCTCCTCTAGTGTCAGACTGAGGCCCAGCGCAAATTGGAGGAACAGCACTGTTGAGTAAATCATACATACTCACTGATCTGGTACAACAGTATCTATTGAGCAACTCACATAACACACAACAGCACGTTGCTTCAACTGTATAGCAGCATAGACTGACTGTCCGTGTCGGGTTGCGATGGTACAAATAGTGCGACAGTAGGCGGAGCTTATCATAACAAAGCATTGCACTGGTTAGTAAGTAAAGTGACCAATCTACATCTTTCCTTGTAAGAATAAAAGAGAAACACATCTAAATTAAAGTAATATATGTGAATGAACACATCACTAGGCGCTGGTTGATTAATACAGTAACCGAAATGCTAATGTCGCATACAGAGAAGTACAGATGGTTCGAACAAAATCCCCATATCTAAGGGGCGGCCTACAAACCCGTCCCGCGCGCGTACGGTACAGATCCACGTCTCCTCCATTCACCGGCAAATATCCGGGGACCTATGCGGTGGGAGCACTGGTGATCCGGGGGATGAACACGGCGAGGCTGGCGAGCGGGGCCCGAACGAGGTAGTGAGGGAGTTGGGGGCGCAACCAATGGTTGGGCTGCAGTAGCAGGGCGCGAGGGAGGAGATAGTCTGACAGAAGACGGGTAGATCGGACGCGTTGCATCAGGATATGGGACAGCAGGACGTGGTTCCTTCACATGAAAGACATGTTGACAGTTGCTTCTATGGATCCCTCCGTCTGCACTCACCGGGTATGAGCGCGGCTCTTTTGCGGGACTGTGAATGTAACCCAAACGGCCATAGCCCTTGTTGGTTTGAAGGCGAAGGACTTGCCCACTGGAGAGAGGTTTAAGTGGTTTGCTGGACTTATCAACGTCATGTCATTATCCGGATTTACACGGATCAGAAATGCCGAACGTATTGTAAACACTTCGGCCACTTTGCTAGCCTACGGAAGAGGGGAGGTGCACCCACTTGGAGAAGCTGAGCTGAACTGCCGCCTGGAATCACAAGCTGAACTTTTTCGGGGGCTTCAACATCGGGAGCCTCGCTCGCCTCGATGCAGCATTTTGATTTTAAGCCGCGCAGGGCGATGAAAAGCCCCGCGAACGGGTCGATTCAACCATTAGAAAGTGTCTGATACCCACTTGAATCTTTCAAAAGCCACAATGTGATAAATATCACAAACAAATAAAACTGAAACAAATAAAGACAAAGGGAAAAATCAACCTTAGAGGGAGGAGAGAAAGAGAGAGAGAGAGATGGGAAAAACATACTAAAAACGTGAGTGAGGGATTTACCTGCACGCCAGCCAGGAAACCCGTTCGACCGATTCCTTAATGACCTGACCCGTTTAAATCCGATACCCGTATAGATCTTTCCCATCCAATTAGTTCAAATGGTAATTGTACCCACATCAGGCAGCTTTGGAAGGTCAAAACACAATTGGTGACACATCGTGTTAATACGGTGTTAACTCCAGCATTTTGTATTTACCTTCGATTTTAACAGCATCTGCATTTCTTTCTTACACAAGCTCATTTAAATTTAAGTTTAAAATGTAAAATATCCTCGGTATTTTTCATCCTCTGCCATACAATGGAAAGGAAGCAATAAAATCTGGAACATCAGGGTTTTAAATTAGGTCTGGAAATTATTCAATTACACAGTAAAAACACGTACAATTTATCAGAGTTGCAACACTCCTATTACGGTGGTGGACGGAATATATACTCTCTATATTATATTCGTTTGAAATAACACCTCAGAAATCATCCAGGACTTCGGGCACAACAAATTCGTAAATTTAAACCGAATGAAAGAATGCAACCAAAAGAAAAAAGGCAGATCATATCTTGGAGGAACTGATGGAGCGGCCATGTTTTTTTCCAGGTAGGAGCCGGATTCCACCACCGATATAGCAAAACCCTGAAGGCAGCAGAGCTTGTGTACGAAGCTGCCGGAGAAGAACATCGTAAATACTTCGCGAACTGAAACAGCTGCGGTACAGTTATGGAACCATTGAAAGACTGATGCCTAATAGGTGGAAAGTGAGTATGATCCTTAACAAATGAAGTATTAATGTTCTCGTTTTATGTGGACAAATGATAAAAGTACGTTTCCAGTTTATTGCTCACCTGTCGTGTCAAGATCTTTTTTCAACCTTCCTATCTCTGCAGAAAGAAAAGAGCGCTAAGTAGCCCAATCTAAATTATGTCCGAAAAACGAACTGCTGGCATAAAATTGTCGAATAGCAATCTCATTCTGCTCCCCACTCATTTACCTGCCATGAACATCAATGTCCTCTTTTATTTGAATAGCATAATCCAATAAAAATGTCCATGAAGATAAACACAAAACGCTGGAGTAACGCAGCGGGACGCCAGAGGAAGGAACTGCAGATACTGGTTTAAACCAAAGATGGACACAAAATGCTGGTGACAGTCAGCATGTCTGGAGAGAAGGAATGTGTGACGTTTTGGGTCGAGACCCTTCTTCAGACTGAAAGTCACGGAAATGGGAAACGAGAAATATAGTCGATGTAGAGATATATAGAACAAATGAATGAAGGATATGCAAAAAAGTAACAATGATAAAGGAAATAGGCCATCGTTAGCTGTTTTCTAGGTGAGGACGTGTTTTCTATGTGTGACGGACGGGGGAGGGATAGAGAGGGATGGAATGCAGGGGTTACTTGAATTTAGAGAAGTTCTGACCCCTGGTTTTTAAGCTGCCCAAGCGAAATATGAGATGCTGTTCCTGCAATTTGCGTTTGGTCTCATTCCGATTATGGAGGAGGCCTAGGATAGAAAGGTCAGTGTGGGAATGGAAGGGGGAATTAACGTGTTTAGCAACCGAGAGATCAGGTAGGTCCAGGTATACTGAACGAAGGTGGTCAGCGAGGTTCACACGCTTCTGAATTTTGAACGGACCAGTTGTTTGAGTTTATTGAGAGCCTTCTATTTTCTAAGTACGTCTCTATCGGAACCTTATGCGCATTTGCAGGAATACAATTTAGGAGAGTTAGTAAATCCTGAAGAATATTACATATAATTGCCCCAAAACCACCATAACCCGATTGGGCGTTCAAGCCAGGATGTCATCTGATATGCCGAGGCAGCTGAAGAAAGCTTCGGTGTGAATGCATAAATCGAGGCTTGTATTCAATGCGGAAGAGGCATTGTCCGCACATAGAGGAACATAATTATTATTCAATGTGAAATTCCTTTCAATGAAAGGTTATTGACCAGCAGCATTAATTGCATGTCTTTCTACGTACATGCTGCGTTACCTGATAAGCGATTTTGATTTTTTTGTTTACATTTATTTTCACGAGCTGAATATGAGTTTTTTCACCCTGCTTGTGTGTCAATATTAATTAAAATCTTTGAAAAGCAGATTGTTCGACTTTATTCCCTGCAACCCTAAATATCTTTTGAAGTCTACTTGGCTGCCAACGGATTGCCGGGTCCAACGTCACAGGATGGGTGACTGGATTCCCTTCATTAATCTCCAGGAAACTTGGCATTCTCGTAACTGGGGCGAACTCCACGGAACGATTAGCTATAATTTGGGGGACATTGCTGGTTGATTCTTGATGAGTAAACATCCAAAGGTTACTTTCGGTTCTGTTGGTTCCTATTCACCAGCATAATTGCAGCCTATTAATCAATGCATTATCAAAACACAATCCAGCATGATATATTAATTACTAACCATCGACAAGAAATACGATGCAATTACCTCTCTCCTGTTCACGCATTACTTCCCCTGTGTATCGGAACAAATGCCAAATAAGTTTCTGCATATTAGGTTCCGTTAATCTTAATTTGGACAGTACAGATCCGTCTACAGAAAGCGTACCTTCTCTTAAAGTGTCCGAATATTCAAACATTTCCAGCTTTGCGTTCAGCTGCTATCTTCACCCTGACTTTTGTGCTCCGTTGAGGCATCTGCTATATCTGTCCTCCTGTGCATATCAGCAATGTTGGAAGTCTTGGGCAGGCAACGTAGATGCAAATAGTTACTACCGATGCGGTGATCACAACATTCTCCAAAATACTGAGTGGAGTTCGATGTTCAGACGTACTATTTGCAATGCATATACCAGAGTCCTAAAGGAGGACTGGACTTCATGCTCCAGAGTAGAACAGAATGAATGCCTGCAGGATGTTACCCGCTCCTCCTTGAAAAAAATGTAAAATCCTTCCTGATGTAAATGGGAAAGGATTGCATTTAGAACTTCACTTTGATTCTGCAGGGCTTATGCAAAGGAAGGACCGCGAAATTTCTAATTTACTCCCCACCCAAGCGCTATTCGGCATTTTCTAGCCCATCTGTAGTAGGCACTGCTGGTCTCAAACTAGCTGGCCAGCCATCTCAGAATCTACATACATTTTGGGGGGAGTAAGTTGTCGTCAATCAGAGTGATGCCTTATTTTCCGATAACATGCTCGATATTGCGTTCACTTTTATTTGGGAGGGGACCTTGATATTTATACCTTGGAAACATTCCCCTCTCTGCCGCTTCCATCGGAATTGCATCTTTCTTGTAATGCAATGATCAGAACATTAACTGTGACCAAATATCAATTGAGTTTCTTAATCACCAATCCTGCTACGTCTATGGGTATACGTCATGAACATTTGGAATGTAATACGTTAGCAAGACCCTTTGTCCCAAACCTACTGCTGAATTCTATTTGCCATGTTTCTTCTCCGCACAACAGCTTACCAGCGATTTCCCCCCACATTTTGGAACTCACTCATTCGTTACCGACAGCATATTAAACTGTGGCAAATGTCAAAAGCCTAATTATCATCATCGTTCGATGTCATTCTAAATATGTCATTGACGTTTATGAAAAAAATATGTATGAACCTCATACAGGACGCAACACGCAGCCACCGAACAACGAGACTACTGTTGTTGTACTCCATTGACCGTCATTTCAAGGCATTGTAATTCTTCTGTTACATCCCATTGGGTTTTTATTTCTCTGATATATGGCTTCGCGGAATGCCAGCAACCGCCTACCAAAAATCAGAGTACGCTGCATGGCCGCATTACCCAAACCGAATCACATCATTATGTTCTCAAAGACGTCGAAAAGGTAGTCAGATCTTCTTCTCAAACTGTAGCGATTAACCTGTGCTCTTATAAATGTTGTTGCAGTTTGTCGCTTGTTATTTTTTCGCAGTAATTACGCAGTCTGTAAATATTTAGGGACTATCCTTGCCTCCGTTTCCAAATAACGTGTTTACTTCCGTCCTTTCTTCTGACACATGACCAGGAGCAAACTTATATTGGAAACAGGCGATCAAAATCCGTGTTCTCTTTTCCCTACCTCATTTAACGAGCGTGGAACGAATTAAAAGTACGGACGGAGGTTCACTGAAGGTGCAATACTGTTGGCTGCTCATTGTTTGGTTCCTAACCTGTTGTAAGTAGATCATTTTTCAGGCTCTCGATCTCTGCAATGTAAAGAAGAAAAATATAGTAACATCGCTATATAATAGATTTCACATTGTTCTTGCAGAGACAATGATTTGTACCCCTTCACAGTCACAGAGATCGCATGCAAACTTCACACATGCAGCGTCTATGACCACGTCTGCGTAGACCACGCCTACATCAGAGAGGAATGGAGGAACTTCTGCGCTGGTAATTGGTCCATGAAGGATGAAGAACAAGTCGTTCAAAACAATGCGAAGTATGACCATTACATAAGAGCACAGGGAGATATTTAAGATGGGAAAGTAAACTTAGGTTTGGACGCTTAACTGTATTTAGGTGGATACATTTTGTTTTCTGTAGATACCATCGTGAACTTTCTAATTGCCACAGTTAAGGCTTGGAGTGAGACGGATTGAGGAAGGAGAAATCCAGTTTCGATACTGATGATGTGTCTGATTGTTAGCAAATTCACCTAGTGGTCATACCCAAGAATGTCAATTGAAGTGAAATCTTAGGGATTGTAACACCTAGTCCTACTAATCAATCTACTGTAAATCACACCAGTGAATATCATAGCAGCGGACTAAAACTGTTGAAAAGGGAAGATGCTAATTGAGATACATCATTCCTGCAAACATAAGAAGCGATTCTTTTCGGTTAAACTGCAGTTTACCATTTTGTTTCATCTTAAATGAACCTGTTTACGGATATATGTTGCGTTGATTTGAAAAAAATATCCAGTATACGATAAACGCATATTTCAAAATCTTTTATATTATGTAACCGGACAATGCCTAACCTTCATTTTTTGCCTGCCATTCTTCCCCTATTAAAAAAAACAATATAATTTGCATTCATGTCCCGTGTTGCAATTACATTTCTGACATAATGGAATGCATGAACTTTGTGGAAGGTTGGTTCTTGTTTTTTTTCATGATTCCAATATCTGTAGTCTCTTGTATCTCCATCCACATATGCTGCTCGTCAGGCTGTGATCCTCCAGCACATCGATTGCTGCTGCAAATTCCAACATCTGCATTGTCATCAGCTTTTACTGCTTGTTTTTTTTTAAATGAACAATCGGAAATACGGTTCTGACAGTTCTCGTGCTTTTAAGGCGACGCACTTTTGGCAGCAAGCATGCATCGAGCGGTGTCATGGTCAGTCACAAACGTATTTTAGGGGGTGGTAAATGTTGGTGAAATGTTGGCGTAAGCGGGTAACATTACATTTAAATTAATTTGGGACACACCGGATATTCATCTAACAATGATAGATTACCATTGAAAATGAGATTACGAAATAAAGAGTGCGTGTACTTCCCCATCGTTTTGGTCCCCATCGATGTTTGGTGGACTTACTTAAAAGCCTTTGCCTTTGCCTCATTCTGTTTTTGTCGCATACGATACTGCAGAACTTCAGGAAACCACATTGTCCAAATATATTTGTTAACTGCACTGATTTCATGGCACATTTCCGTGGCATACCCCATATAATCTGACTTCCCACATTTCTTTGATTAACGTGAACATATCCTTTGCAGTTCTCTTCAGAAAGTTGCTCCTAAACGCATGTCCATCAGACCCTCTGACAAGTTCAGATTATTATAATCCTTATAAAATAATCTATTGAATGCTTTAGTTCATTTCCCCCCATATGGCTCTATTTTTTCGAACACGTTTGTTGGTGTGTGCGGGATCAATCGCGCAAATATGTTTGCAACTAGTTGGAGCCAGCATTCGTTTTTTCTTCTGTTTTGTAATTTATACATATCCTATTTCAGTCAACCTTCACATCATACCTTAAGTTTAGTCAGGATCCTTGCCCATATTTTGACAAACTTCACAAGCATTGTTTACTTTGAAAAGTGGTGTAATGAACCAGCTGAGTCAGAACCACAAAGAAATGAGTGAGAATGAGGATAATTAATCCGTACTGCTTATTAATAGTTTCGATTTCTAGAGAGAAAATGGACCTTGGAGCCAGTTCTCGATACCATAATTTGCGCGTGATAGAATGCCATCTGTTTACATTTTTATTTAAGAAGTCTTCCTCCACTGATCCATTCCCCCTTTCGTGTGAACAACAATTCCTACAAAACGTAATCATTCATACACTCTGCCAGCACATTATTCCTCCAGAATTATGTCCAATGGTCAAGAACACTTGAATCAATTTTCTCAAAAGGAAATAAGCGATGCTACTCTGCACCCTGCATTCCATTACGATAAAAAGAGAATTACCTATTATGTGCACAGCTTTTAACTTTTAAACACAAATAATCAGCACTTGATTTTGTTGTTACTTATTCCTATTTGGATCGCGGCTGCTTTCTGTCTCCTTCCTCCTCACCCCTTTCCCTATAGCCCAACGCAAAGGAAATGCATTCTCCCGCTGATTTTCTTTATACAAGCCAGCAACGTGTCTTCGTCTTAGTCGAGTTTATTATCATATATAAAATAATCGAGGTTCATGGACAATGAAGATCTAGCTCGCAGCGACATGACAATAGACAATAAACAATAGACACTAGGTGCAGGAGTAGGCCATTCGGCCCTTCGAGCCAGCACCGCCATTCAATGTGATCATGGCTGATCATCCCCAATCAGTACCTCGTTCCTGCTTTCTCCCCTTATCCCCTGACTCCGCTATTTTTAAGAGCCCTATCTAGCTCTCTCTTGAAAGCATCCAGAGAACCCGCCTCCACCACCCTCTGAGGCAGAGAATTCCACAGACTCACCACTCTCTGTGAGAAAAAGTGTTTCCTCGCCTCCATTCTAAATGGCTTACTCCTTATTCCTAAACTGTGAACCTTGGTTCTGGACTCCCCCAACATCGGGAACATGTTTCCTGCCTCTAGCGTGTCCAAACCCTTAATAATCATATGTTTCAATGAAATACCCTCTCATCCTTCTAAACTCCAGAGTGTACAAGCCCAGCTGCTCCATTCTCTCAGCATACCACAGTCCCGCCATACCGGGAATTAACCTTGTAAACCTACGCTGCACTCCCTCAATAGCAATAATTTCCTTACTCAAATTAGGGGACCAAAACTGCACACAATACTCCAGGTGTGGTCTCACTAGGGCTCTGTACAACTGAAGAAGGACCTCTTTGCTTCTATGTTCGCTTCCTCTTGTTATAAAGGCCAACATGCCATTCGCTTTCATTCACTGCCTGCTGTTCCTGCATGCTTACTTTCACAGACTGATGTACAAGGACCCCCAGATCCCGTTGTACTTCCCCTTTTCCCAACTTGACGCCATTTAGATAGTAATCTGCCTTCCTGTTCTTGCTACCAAAGTGGATAACCTCACATTTATCCGCATTAAATTTCATCTGCCATGCATCTGCCCACTCCCCCAACCTGTCCAAGTCACCCTGCATTCTCATAGCATCCTCCTCACAGTTTACACTGCCACCCAGCTTTGTGTCATCTGCAAATTTGCTAATGTTACTTTGAATCCCTTCATCCAAATCATTGATGTATATTGTCAATAGCTGCCGGCCCAGCACCGAGCCTTGTGGTATCCCACTAGTCACTGCATGCCATTCTGCAAGGGACCCGTTAATCCCTACTCTTTGTTTCCTGTCTGCCAACCACTTCTCTATCCGTGTCAGCACTCTACCATGTGCCCTGATTTTGCCCACTAATCTCCTATGTGGGACCTTATCAAATGCTTTCTGAAAGTCCACTGGTTCTCCCTTGTCCATTTTCCTAGTTACATCTTCAAAAAATTCCAGAAGATTAGTCAAGCATGATTTCCCCTTCGTAAATCTATGTTGACTCGGACCGATCCTGTTATTGCTATCCAAATGTTCGGCTATCTCATCTTTTATAATTGACTCCAGTATCTTCCCCACTCCCGATGTCAGGCTAACTGGTCGAGAAATGATTGTTTTCTCGCTCCCGCCTTTCTTGAAAAGTGGGATAACATTAGCTACCCTCCAATCCACAGGAACTGATCCTGAGTCTATAGAACATTGGAAAATTATCACCAATGCATCCACGATTTCTAGAGCCACTTCCTTAAGTACCCTGGGATGCAGACCATCAGGCCTTGGGGATTGATCAGCCTTCAGTCCCATCAGTCTATCCAACACCATTTCCTGCGTAATGTGGATACCGAATAGCGCAACAGAACCCTCTTAATTGGTTGCCATTATAGCAAAAATGCAATGTATTCATATGTTTAGATTAGTCATATTTCATTTTCCAAGAACTTACATTTTTCTATTATGCTTATTTTTTCTGTTGTTAAAAAGAAATGACAAACATTAAACTGTGTTATTATAATTTTATACCAAGCTGGAAATATGACGGAAGAATGATGACACAAAGTAAATTGTCTGATAACGCGGTTCAAAATTTGCACATGGATCTTAACACTATGCCAACGTAAAAGCAAAATTGACGTAAATTCTTGGCAGTGGAAAGAGGAAACGTGGAGACGTGGAAAGAAAAACGACGTTAATTTGAGCAGATCGCTCTAAGTGGATTTTGAAAGCTCGATGATTTTATTTCAATTTTCCAGCATTTTCTTTGCTGTTCCTTTTCATCGCCATTGGCGTAATGTACTTGATTCATATTCATTCCATAACAAGGCAATAATCTGATACGGTACGATTAAAAATTCCAGCATTATTTCACGCTGTTTTCGTTATATCTGTAAACCAAATTTGGTTTACAGCATCGAATGTGTATCGGCGCATTCGCCTGGATGGCCTTGCGTTTCTTATGTGTTATTGCTGATCCATGCAATTAAAGAGTGTTCTCTCATGCCCCACTCGTGTACTTTGTAGATGGGAGAACGATGTTGTGATATTAGGAAAATCGTCTTTTTTTGGAGAGTACTGTCATTGATTAAGAGTTGCAGCCATAGTAATTTCAAGGCGATAGCAGAGTGATTCCTGATCAACGTTAACAAATAGGAGTAAACACAGACAACACACACTGGCTGCTGGAAATATGAGATACATTGTAACGCTATTGGATACAGACAATTGGTCAAATAGAATCATTAGAGAGAGAAAGAAAATCACGTCAACTTTATTGGAGGATCAGTGATCCTAAATTACATCGTAATTGAAAAATACATGAAAAATTCTGCTTCATTGAAATGTATTCAACCTGTTCTCTCTCCGTTGATGCTGCGTGACCCGTTTTACCGACATGTTTTGATGTGACTGCTATGAATAATAGGGAAGGTATTCAGCTTCAGAATATTGTCTTCCAATCTGTGTTTCAAAGCACGGGAATAAATAATTGAACTATTCTTCCCAGCGATGAACGTTTGTGGTCCATGGCTCTACACAGATATTCCTTTAAATGGAAATAAATCTAGTTATTTTTAATTGTTTAACAATTGATCGGTTAAGAATGTGAATTCGTGGAATATTAAAGTCGAAGCGTTAACATCTGAGCCTACACGGCTGGTTGAAGGGGGTTACAGAGTATTCATTTTGCGGGGCAACCATATATTTCTTTCGGAATACAATTGAAATAACGTTCGAGAAACCTAAAGCGCGGCTGACCAGGTGGAATTTCATATAATGTTCCATCTGGTCAGTAATAAGTTATTGTCAGTAATAAGTAAGAGTACAATACTCCACTCACCCGTTTCTTGATTATTTTTTCTCAGTGTTTCAATAACTAGAACGCAAAGACAGGAATAAGCAACACGTTGCAGGCATATACTGTACCACTCTGTGTATAAAATAAGAGCCTCAAAGGTCTGCCTTAAACTTCCACTAATTCACCGAGAAAATATGTCCTTTATTATTTGTTGTATTTATCCCTGGAAAAAGATTCTGAACATATACGGTACTTGTATCTCTTCCAATGTTATACACTTCGATAAGATCATCTCTTAGCCTCCTATGCTCCAACGAAAACAATCCACGTTTGCCCAATCCCCACTAATAGTTAATAGTATCTGTAGCTTCACCGGGTTAATTCCCGGGACGGCTGGATTGACATATGATGAAAGAATGGATCGATTGGGCTTATATTCAGTGGAATTTAGAAGGATGCGAGTGGCTCTTATAGAAACATATAAAATTATAAAGGATTGGACAGGCTATAAGCAGTTAAAATGTTCCCGATGTTGGTGGAGTCCAAAACCAGGAGTCATAGTTTAAGACTGAAGGGTAGGCCATTTTGGATTGAGATGCGGAAAACACTTTTCACCCTGAGGGTTGTGAAGCTGTGGAATTCGTTGTCACAGAAGGCAGAGGAGGGCGAATCATTGGATGTGATCAAGAGACATTTGGATATAGCTCTTGGGGCTAACAGAATCAAGGGATATGGAGAGAAAGCAGGAACAGGGTACTGATTCTGGATGATCAGCCATGATCATATTGAATGGTGGTGCTGGGTCGAAGGGCTGAATGGTCTACTCCTGCACCTATTTTCTTGTTTCTATGTGATTTTGCAGCCAATACCTTGCTGTATTTTAGTGTGGGTACGAGTTCAGCAATTCTGTAATTCCATTGTTGTTTTGCAGGTAGTACTCCGAGAAATGACTTGCATTTACTTCGTTTGAGAGTTCTGAAGTGCGAGTGAAGTCGACGTGGGAACAGCAGATGCTTTCACAGACATGACAGAGGACAGGTCGGGTGGCGTAATGGCAAGTTGTGAGGTGTTCCGCACCCTTTACCAATTATTTGGGATTTCCTTGTGTTCCACCTCCATCTCCTCAAGGTCATTAATATGACCCTCCGTGCCCGTCTCCAATTTAAACAGTAATTTGCCAGAAATTCAGATGTCAGCGGGATGCTGCATTTCTTCAATTAGGACGAGCTCATCCTTGATATATTTCCTCAAGCCAACTAATAATTTCTTTCCATTAGATGCCTCAGAATAGCGTGTCGATTTTAGGGATTCTGCGACGGGGTTTCGAATGTTGTGTCTTACATAGATACATAGAAAATAGGTGCAGGTGTAGGCCATTCGGCCCTTCGAGCCTGCACCGCCATTCAATATGATCATGGCTGATCATCCAACTCAGTATCCCGTACCTGCCTTCTCTCCATACCCCCTGATCCCTTTAGCCACAAGGGCCACATCTAACTCCCTCTTAAATATAGCCAATGAACTGGCCTCAACTACCCTCTATGGCAGAGAGTTCCAGAGATTCACCACTCTCTGTGTGAAAAATGTTTTTCTCATCTCGGTCTTAAAGGATTTCCCCCTTATCCTTAAGCTGTGACCCCTTGTCCTGGACTTCCCCAACATCGGGAACAATCTTCCTGCATCTAGCCTGTCCAACCCCTTAAGAATTTTGTAAGTTTCTATAAGATCCCCCCTCAATCTCCTAAATTCTAGCGAGTATAAGCCGAGTCTATCCAGTCTTTCTTCATATGAAAGTCCTGACATCCCAGGAATCAGTCTGGTGAACCTTCTCTGCACTCCCTCTATGGCAATAATGTCCGTCCTCAGATTTGGAGACCAAAACTGTACGCAATACTCCAGGTGTGGTCTCACCAAGACCCTGTACAACTGCAGTAGAACCTCCCTGCTCCTATACTCAAATCCTTTTGCTATGAAAGCTAACATACCATTCGCTTTCTTCACTGCCTGCTGCACCTGCATGCCTACTCTCAATGACTGGTGTACCATGACACCCAGGTCTCGCTGCATCTCCCCTTTTCCTAATCGGCCACCATTTAGATAAAAGTCTGCTTTCCTGTTTTTGCCACCAAAGTGGACAACCTCACATTTATCCACATTATACTGCATCTGCCAAACATTTGCCCACTCACCCAGCCTATCCAAGTCACCTTGCAGTCTCCTAGCCTCCTCCTCACAGCTAACACATATTGGAGATGTTGCCTTCAATTCCCTCATCCAGATCATTAATATATATTGTAAATAGCTGGGGTCCCAGCACTGAGCCTTGCGGTACCCCACTAGTCACTGCCTGCCATTGTGAAAAGGACCCGTTTACTCCTACTCTTTGCTTCCTGTTTGCCAGCCAGTTCTCTATCCACATCAATACTGAACCCCCAATGCCGTGTGCTTTAAGTTTGTATACTAATCTCTTATGTGGGACCTTGTCGAAAGCCTTCTGAAAGTCCAGATACAACACATCCACTGGTTCTCCCCTATCCACTCTACTAGTTACATCCTTGAAAAATTCTATAAGATTCGTCAGACATGATTTACCTTTCGTAAATCCATGCTGACTTTGTCCAATGATTTCACTACTTTCCAAATGTGCTGCTATCTCATCTTTAATAACTGACTCTAGCAGTTTCTCCACTACCGATGTTAGACTAACTGGTCTGTAATTCCCCGTTTTCTCTCTCCCTCCCTTCTTAAAAAGTGGGGTTACGTTAGCTACCCTCCAATCCTCAGGAACTACTCCAGAATCTAAAGAGTTTTGAAAAATTATCACTAATGCATCCACTATTTCTGGAGCTGCTTCCTTAAGTACTCTGGGATGCAGCCTATCTGGCCCTGGGGATTTATCGGCCTTTAATCCATTCAATTTACCAACACCACTTCGCGACTAACCTGGATTTCACTCAGTTCCTCCATCTCCTTTGACCCGCGGTCCCCTGCTATTTCCGGCAGATTATTTATGTCTTCCTGAGTGAAGACGGAACCAAAGTAGTTATTCAATTGGTCCGCCATATCCTTGATCCCCATGATCAATTCACCCGTTTCTGATTGCCAGGGACCTACATTTGTTTTAACTAATCTCTTTCTCTTCACGTATCTATAAAAACTTTTGCAGTCAGTTTTTATGTTCCCTGCCAGTTTTCTTTCATAATCTATTTTCCCATTCCTAATTAAGCCCTTTGTCCTCCTCTGCTGGTCTCTGAATTTCTCCCAGTCCTCTGGTATGCTGTTTTTCTGGCTAATTTGTCCGCTTCATCTTTTGCTTTTATACTATCCCTGATTTCCCTTGTTATCCACGGATGCACTACCTTCCCTGATTTATTCTTTTGCCAAACTGGGATGGACAATTTTGTAGTTCATCCATGCCGTCTTTAAATGCCTTCCATTGCATATCCATCTTGCCCAATACTGCGGACTGAGCGTGACCAGG
Organism: Amblyraja radiata; assembly: GCF_010909765.2. NCBI lineage: Eukaryota > Metazoa > Chordata > Chondrichthyes > Rajiformes > Rajidae > Amblyraja > Amblyraja radiata. Next base: position 24,792,448 of record NC_045979.1, on the reverse strand, counting down.
ACACCAATACTATGGACTTTTGTATACAATGGTGTTCGCGCATTTTCCAGTAATTTTGACGAATTGTATGGAGACAGCTGGCGTGTAATTTCCATGTGTCTTGGTATGTGTGCTGTTTGGTGGCCCGGTCTCAGAAGCAAACAAAAAAAACATCGATGACTGCAAAAATCGATGATTTTGTCGCTCATATATCAATGATGCTACGTGACGGAATAATAATATTCACACTTAATACTACGCCTAGATGTATCACAAAATAAGAAGCATAAATAGACTGCAAATTATTTACATATTCCAATAGATTTGGCAGATTTTTGGTCGTGCAGAGAATATTGACACGAAAAATCGACCTCAGTCTAATTGGGTTAAATAGTGCGCTTCTCTTGGAGTTGGGAAGTTTTGAAGGTTGGGGGGGGGGGGGGGGGGGGGGGGGGGGGGGGGGGGGAAACTATGTGAGAGCTAAAATAATTGGGAAGTTATGGTAACTTTGAACACATGAACTGGTTTTGAGCTGCAAATTAAAAGACTTAAGAGCGATGAAATTCTAAATCACTCGAGTCGTTCATAACGTTAGTAAATAAGCGCCTGAAAAATAGTGCAAACTTCTGCGTGGAAAACGAGAGAAAGGGAAGGGAGATGTTGCACAGCATGTCAGAGTAGACTGTATGAAGGAAGATACCTCCTACGTTGCACATCGGTTCTGTGATGTTATAGAATGAAGAAGCTTCAATGATGATTTCAAAAAAAAAAGTACGAGATTGTAGTATTCTTACTTTGTGTCACGTTACATATGTATATGAGCAGAGAAAGAGCAGCGTTACTCAGTACAATTACTGTCAGAAACTGTCCACACAGCGGTTCCTCACTATCGCCACCGCCGCATCCTCTCCAACGCACACATTCCAAGTCCACAGACATGTACGCACCAAATACGGTTGCTATTATGGAAGAGGTGGGTATTTTATAGAACGGTCATTGTGGAGAGGCGAGTCTGTACCTGCTGCGGCAGGCAAATTTTGAGTAAAATTGAAATATTTCCATTTCGGCCTGAATTGGTTCACGGGTCATGTTCAAATGCTTGGAACATTTTTCGTCGTCCATTTCGTGTGAATGGCTATCTAGTTACATAAAACACACCTTGGTTTTATGCACACTGACAGCGGCAATGACAGTTGTCGATTAAAAGATGCCGGCGAAACAACGACCAAATTGTATTGAGATATTTAAATATTCAAATCTACCTAAATTTTTATCCAGTAATGCTTTCTCTGTTTGAAAGAAGATAAAGTTAATATATTAAATATATCATTTCAATAACTGCAACTCCGGTTCTTCATAGAATAAATTGCTCATCCAACAACAAAAAAAGGTCTTAGTGATAATCCCTATGTTGTGCATATGCAGAGTTATCAAATTGTGAATATGGGGGATGCTGGAAAATGTACAACGTCTAGTAAACTACTGGCGCAAAGGACGAAGGTTGAACTTTCGTTTAGAAACCATTTTTTTCAGGTAATTGTCCTGCTGCACGGAAACGTGTTTGCTCCAGGGGGAATAGGGTTCACTGTCAATCAGTTCCACCGACACGTCCTAATTCTAAAGAGCCATCCCTATTTCTAGATTCAGATCTTATACATTTGCCGCATTAACATTTTTTACACATTTCAAGATCAAGTAACTTCAGGTAAGTATGTATTATTTCATATATCAAATATGCTGTTTTACACGTGGTATGTCTTTGAGATAAGCTTTTATTTCCATACGCCACCCACTGCCCTCGCTGACAAATCAGGCTAGTGACCAAGTGTGCGGCGATTGTGCTCAGTTCCAATAATCTGTTCACCATATACATTCTCTGAAATTGTTTCCCGATTGTGAACAGTTGTGTTTCAGCATCAGCGCGAGTGCAATATATTTATAAGCGTGTGTGTGTGTAGGAAGGAACTGCAGATGCAGGTTTACACGGATATCCACAAAATGCTGGATTAACTCAGAGGTACAGGCAGCATCTCTGGAGAGAAGGAATGGGTGGCCTTTCGGGTCGAGACACTTCTTCAGACTGAAAGTCACGTGAAAGGGAAACGAGAGATGTAGACAAATGAATGAAAGATATGCAAAAACCTAAGAATGAGAAAGGAAACAAGCCATTGCTAGCTTTATTTTTTTTATTTTTTTTGTTGCATATGTATATCCTTATAACTATAAACTCTGATCTTGGATGTGTATCTGTGTGTGTGTGTGTGTGTGTGTGTGTGTGTGTGTGTGTGTGTGTGTGTGTGTGTGTGTGTGTGTGTGTGTGTGTGTGTGTGTGTAATCACATCTTCGCGAAAAAACGACGCGGTAATGGTAACATTTTTACATATTCCGGTAGAGATTTAACCCTTGGACTCCGAAATTGCCTCATCTGAAAAATGATTGCTTTTTTCACGAGTTATTAGTGAAATTGTTCAAGAATCTGAGAAAAATTGAATTTGAAAACCACTGTCTTTTGCTGATGACGTCACAATGGCTCTGCTTGCCTGCCGTCTAGCTTGCGCTGCGAATAACGTCGCCCCCACCCCTCCCTCTTCCCCCCACCCTCCTTCCTCTCGAGCTCTCCCGAGCTCCCATGGCCTCCCCCGCGCTCTCCTGACCTCGATCTATCACCATCTTACATGTTTTCTGTTTCCCTTGTCTTTTAGTATTCCTGAGTGACAACAATTCGATTTGCAACTGGTTCATCTCTTCCAACACCCATTTGTCTCCCCATGGTATCTTCCCAGAAAAATGCAGGAGAATTAATCCATGCTGCAAGCTGCTTTACCGACAGTCAGCGACCCAATTGTTCTGGATGAAGCGCTGATTCACTTGCACTTCCTCCCTTTGATGCTCACAGTGTGATTTCCACTACTGTACTGTGGGGAAACACAGACATGAGGACAGCTCTAAAGAAAAGTTCATCCATACTGCAATTCTCCGCCCAAATTCTATCAAACATTTATCGCTTCTGTCTATTGCCCGGTTTCAACGGAATCCAATTTAAGCTCGTACAAGTCCCGAGGAACAGATTATTCCGGGAACGCTTAAGCATCGGAGTTGAATTTCAGGTAACCAGTCTTTCCATTTTATATCTATTCAGTCGTGAAGTCCTCAAGAGGTGACTTAAGCTCAATGTGATTTCCATAAATGCTATCAGGCCAGGTGCAATTCCTAACATGCTCTAGTACTTAACCATTCAGCAACATTTCTATTGTGTATCGCACAGGTTAATCATGTTTCTCCACAGTGCTCTCTCCATTTACACTTCCAGACATGGAGTCTGTAACAAAACGTTTTCACAGTTTGTTAGCCGATATCAATCTGTATCAGATTTCTATTTTCTTATTTTTCTCCACCTATTACTACCCGCTTCTGTCCTTCAAACCTTATACATTTTCTTCTTCTAATAAAAGCGCGTCGAACTGAACCATGGAGAGAGAACCATGGTCCTCTCTCCAGTTATACTGCATGATCTGATGACCCCCCCCCCCACCCCCCTGCATTTTCTGTTTTCACTATCACGGATTTTCAGGGTCTAATTATTTTTAATTGAATGAATGAATGAATGAAAACTTTATTGTCATTCAGATATACACCTAGACACACCTTGAACGAAATTTCGTTGCATTTGACTCTCCAATCAGGTAAATAGTAAAAGTAAAAGTGCTAGGTGCGTCCATAAAAATGCCTCATGTGCATGGTTCTGTAAAATAAATATATATAAAAAGTTTTAAAAAAGTGTAGATATTTAAAAAATTCTAGCCTCGGTTTTGTTGATTGTTCAGTAATCTTATGGCCTGGGGATGAAGCTGTTGCAGAACCTGGTTGTCCCGCTCTTCATGCTGCGGTACCTCCTCCCAGAGTTAAGCAGTATAAACAGTCCAAATTGTGGGTGTGTGGGGGCTCTGGTAATGCCCTTAGCTCTAACCAGACAGCGCTTGTACCCCATGCCCATGATGGAAGGAAGAGAAGTCCCAATGATTTTTTCCGCTGTCCTCACCACTCTCTGAAGGCACTTCCAGTCCGCAGCTGTACAGCTGCCGCACCACGTAGAGATGCAGCTGGTCATGACCGACTCAATTGTGCTTCTGTAGAAAGTGGCGAGGGATGGGAGGGTGGAGGTGTAAACTTCTCAACCTGCGGAGGAAGTACAACCGCTGCTGTGCCCGTTTTGCCAGAGATGTAATGTTTGTGGACCAGTTTAAGGTGTCCGTTATATGCATCCCCAGGAACTTGATCCTTTTCACCTGCTCCACTGCTGAGTTGTTGATGCAAAGTGGAGTGTGACTGGGCTGAATTTTCCTTCTGAAATCGACGACAATCTCCTTGGTTTTGTTCACATTTAGGAGAAGGTTGTTCCTGCTGCACCAGCTCACGAGCTGTTCCACCTCCTCTCTATATGCCTGGTCGTCGTTATTGCGGATGAGGCCCACTACTGTTTTGTCATCCGCGTATTTGATGATATGGTTAGTAGTGGACCTGGCGACACAGTCATGTACAATATACAATACAATACAAATGTATTGTCATTTGAGCCCCAGTGAGACTCAAACGAAATTTTGTTTCCACAGCCATACAAACAAAAACAATGTCCTACAGACATACACACAATTAAGTTCACACAAACATCCATCACAGTGAACCCACTGTGATGGAAGGCAAAAGTCTTTTCTCTCCCCTGCTCTCCCGATGTCCAAGCCCCAGGCGGGCGATGATAAGTCCCACGGCCATTTTAGGCCGTGCCGGGCGATTTACGGCCCCGCTCCCGGTCTAGAAGTCTCGAAGTTGGAGCCCCCGGCGGGCGCTGGAATGTCCCACGGCCATGAAGCCGTGCCGGGTGATGTACGTCCCCGCTCCGGGTCGTTCCAAACCCCGCGACACGGGCTGGAGAAGTCGCGTTGCGGGAGCTCCGGGAAGCGGTCTCTCTCTCCCCCCGGACCCGCGAGCTCCCGATGTCCCAGTCCACCGGACCTGCGGCTGCGTTGCTGGAGCCTCCGAGCCCCAGGAGTCGAGTCGCAGCAGCGAGTCACCACCGCTCCCCACGTTCCGAGGCCGGCCAGCCCCACGATGGTGAGTAGTCCGCAGCTCCGCAGTCTCCCGAGCCCCCGGGTCGTTCAGGTTGGAGGCCGCTCCACGGTGCTAGGCCCCAACGACAACGGAGACCCGACAGGGAAAAGGTCGGGTCTCCCGAACAGGGAAGAGATTTCAAACAGTTTCCCCCTCCCCCCCCCCCGCCCCCCACATATACACATTTAAAAACCAGTATTAAAAAACACCCAAACACTACATTTAACTAGACAAAAATAAAAAAAGACAGACAGGCTGTAGGAGCCGCTGCAACGAGTCGCGCCGCCACCAGAAATGTGATGTGTCATCAATGTGAAGAGCAGCGGACTCAGGACCCAGCCCTGAGGGGATCCGGTGCTCAGTGTGATGACCGAGGAGGTGTTCTTCCCCACCCGCACAGACTGGGGTCTTTTAGAAAGGAAATCCAGGATCCAGTTGCATAGTATGGTATTGAAACCTAGGGGTGCCAGTTTGCTCACCAGATGCTGGGGGATTATCGTGTTAAATGCTGAGCTGAAATCAACAAACAGCATCCGCACGTGGGTGTTCCTCTCCTCCAGGTGTTGTAGGCTCAGGTGGACTACAGAGGAAATAGCATCCTCTGTGGAGCGGTTCGGGCGATAAGCAAACTGGAACGGGTCAAAACTGGAGGGGAGTTTAGAGACCATGTGCTGCTTAATAAGCCTCTCAAAGCACTTCATTATTATTGGTGTGAGTGCTACGGGGCGATAATCATTCAGGCAGGTTATTGTAGACTTTTTGGGAACTGGTATGATGGTGGCTGTCTTGAAACATGATGGAACAATGGCCTGGTTCAGGGAGATGTTAAAAATGTCTGTCAGAACCAGAGCTAGCTGGTCGGCACATCCCCTAAGCAGACGCCCCGGTATGTTATCCGGTCCGGCTGCCTTTCGCTGGTCAATACCCTCCAGGATTTTGCGGACTTCAGCTGTTTCAAAAGACAGTGTCTGTTCTCCTGGTTGAGGCTCTAATTTCCTCATTGTAGTGGTGTTCAGTGCCTCAAACCTGCCGAAATGATTATTTAGTTCATTTAGAAAGTCTGTGTCATCCTTACAAGACATCTGAGGGGCCTTGTAGTTTGTTATGGCCCGGATGCCTTCCCACATGTTCCTGGTGTTGGTATCATCCTGGAAGAAACCCTGGATTTTCTGTCCGTGGGCGCGCTTTGCTTTCCTAATTTCGCGGTTAAGGTTGGCTCTCGCTGTTCTCAGAGCTCCCAAATCACCAGATTTAAAAGCCGCATTTCGTGCTTTCAGCATGGCACGCACCTCTGCAGTAATCCAAGGTTTGTGGTTGGCCCGGGTTGTGATGTTCCTGATGACAGTGACGTCCTCCATGCACTTCTGTATGTATCCCGACACTGACATGGCATACTCATCCACATTGATGTTTTCGTTATGAGTGGCTGCTGTCCTGAAAATGTCCCAGTCCGTGCACTCAAAGCAGTCCTGGAGTGCTTCTGTAGCTCCCTCAGACCAGACTCTAACCTGCTTCACAGTGGGGTTCTCTCTGATCAGAAGGGGCTTATAGGCTGGGATGAGCATTACAGAGAGGTGGTCAGAGGAGCCGAGGTGAGGCCGGGGTACTGCTCTGAAAGCCTGCTTGATGTTACTGTAGACCCGGTCCAGCGTATTCTCTCCACGTGTAGCAAAGTCCACATATTGATGGAAATGAGGGAGGACAGTCTTCATGTTGGCCTGGTTAAAGTCCCCAGCAACAATGACAACGCCCTCTGGATGATTTCTTTGCAGCTCACTGATGGAACGGTAGAGAATACGCAGAGCCTCCTTAGTGTTGGCTGCGGGGGGGATGTATACAGCAGTAATGCTAACCACAGTAAACTCCCGTGGCAGATAGAATGGCCTGCATTTCACAGTCAAAAACTCTATGTCCGGAGAGCAGTGGCTGGAAACAGCGGTAGCATTATTACACCAGCTGTTGGTTGTGTAGATGCACACACCCCCACCCCGGGAATTGTTAACCAATTGATCGGTTAAGAATGTAAATTCATGGAATATTAAAGTCGAAGCGTTAAAATCCCAGCCTACACGGCTAGTTGAAGGGGGTTACAGAGTATTCATTTTGCGGGGCAACCATGTATTTCTTTCGGAATACAACTGAAATAACGTTCGAGAAACCAAAAGCGCGGCTGACCAGGAGGAATTTCATATAATGTTCGTTCTTGTCAGTAATAAGTGAGAGCACAGTACTCCACTCACCCGTTTCTTGATTCTTTTTTCTCAGTGTTTCAATAACTAGAACGCAAAGACAGGAATAAGCAACATGTTGCAGCAGGCAGACGGGGTTGCGAATGTTGTATCTTGCCCAATACTGCTGACTGAGCGTGGCCACCAATACTATGGACTTTTGTATACAAGGGTGTTCGCGCATTTTCCAGTGATTTTGAGGAATTGTATGGAGACAGCTGGCGTGTAATTTCCCTGTGTCTTGGTATGTGTGCTGTTTGGTGGCCCGGTCTCAGAAGCTAACAAAAAAAACATCGATGACTGCAAAAATCGATGATTTTGTCGCTCATATATCAATGATGCTACGCGACGGACCAATAATATTCACACTTAATACTACGCCTAGATGTATCACAAAATATGAAGCATAAATAAACTGCAAATGATATACATATTCCGATTGATTTGGCAAATTTTTGGTCGTGCAGAGAATATTGACACGAAAAATCGACCTCAGTCTAATTGGGTTAAATAGTGCGCTTCTCTTGGAGTTGGGAAGTTTTGAAGGTTGGGGAAAAAAATCAATGTGAGAGCTAAAAGGTATGGGAAGTTATGGTAACGTTGTACACAAGAACTGGTTTTGAGCTGCAAATAAAAAGACACAAGAGCGATGAAACTCTAAACCACTCGAGTCGTTCATAACGTTAGTAAATAAGCGCCTGAAAAAAAGTGCAAACATCTGGGTGGAAAATGAGAGAAAGGGAAAGGAGATGTTGCACAGCAAGTCAGTGTAGACTGTATGAAGGAAGATACCTCCTACGTTGCACATCGGTTCTGTGATGTTATAGGATGAAGAAGCTTCAATAATGATTTCAAAGAAAAGTACGAGATTATAGTATTCTTACTTTGTGTCACGTTACATATGTATATGGGCAGAGAAAGAGCAGCGTTACTCAGTACAATTACTGTCAGAAACTGTCCACACAGCGGCTCCTCACTATCGCCACCGCCGCATCCTCTCCAACGCACACATTCCAAGTCCACAGACATGCACGCACCAAATACGGTGGCTATTACGGAAGAGGAGGGTATTTTATAGAACGGTCATTGTGGAGAGGCGTGTCTGTACCTGCTCCGGCAGGCAAATTTTGGGTAAAATTGAAATATTTCCATTTCTGCCTGTGAGTCATGTTAAAATGCTTGGAACATTTTTCGTCGTCCGATCTGTGTGAATGGTTATCTAGTTACACAAAACATATCTTGGTGTTATGCACATTGAGAGCGGCAATGACAGTTGCCGATTAAAAGATGCCGCCGAAACAACGACCAAATTGTATTGAAATATTTAAATATTCAAATCTACCTAAATTTTTATCCAGTATTACTTTCTCTGTTTGAACGAAGATAAAGTTAATATATTAAATATATCATTTCAATAACTGCAACTCTGGTTCTTCATAGAATAAATTGCTCATCCAACAGAAAACATTGGTCTTAGTGATAATCCCTATGTTGTGCCTACGCAGTGTTATTAAATTGTGAATATGGGGGATGTGCTTCCTCTGCTATTTCGCATATAGATGGAAAGGATACGTAATTTCTGGAATTCGATAGACATTTAGATATATAATAATAATAATAATAATGGATGGGATTTGTATAGCGCCTTTCTAATACTCAAGGCGCTTTACATCGCATTATTCATTCACTCCTCAGTCACACTCGGTGGTGGTAAGCTACTTCTGTAGCCACAGCTGCCCTGGGGCAGGCTGACGGAAGCGTGGCTGCCAATCTGCGCCTACGGCCCCTCCGACCACCACCAATCACTCACACACATTCACACACAGGCAAAGGTGGGTGAAGTGTCTTGCCCAAGGACACAACGGCAGTATGCACTCCAAGCGGGATTCGAACCGGCCACCTTCCGGTCGCCAGCCGAACACTTAGCCCATTGCGCCATCTGTCGGTTGTTAGTTCGTTGGATAGTTTAAGGATAATTTCTCTCCAGGTTTTTAAAGGGAAACATTTTCAGATGCCCCCGTCATGCCGACCGTCGAGACTGAGCGTTTTGAATGTTCCTAGTTGCTGTACAAACGTAACGTCATGTAATGTCATTGTGTACGCTGGTCTTACCGAGACGTTCATTTTCTCATAATAAACCCCCAAGACGTGATTATTGTGGGAGTTGTCTTTGGACCATGGAGATCAATGCTGCAAGGTAAAATATAGCCAATACGCAATTATATCTGATTATACATCTCGGTCGTGTGCCGCTTCTATTCAATCCTCATCTTATGCCCTCATTTCTAATGAAAGCAGAAATGCAATGCTGCGTGCGCTTTTTGGTTGAGAAGAAGTTTTCTAAGATTTAAAATCTCATCGGACGTCGACATCACCTTTCCAAACGAAACATTTTTTGTTTTAAATCTTTAAAACAAAAACTCTCCGATTTTCACCGTACCCATTTTTTCCAAATCCATTTTCAAAGAGGTCGCCTCTGAAACAGCAAAATTGACAATTAGCCTCCCATACACCACAAAAGCCCACTCGGGGAGACACTCGAAAGACAGATAATAGTAATAGTGGAAATAAATGCACTGTGGGTGGTGGGGGGCGGATTTCGGGTTGAGGGATTTGGAAGGGAGTATTTTCACTGAACAGCATGCAGGAAGTATTTTCGCACTTAATTTCAGGCTGCGATAGCCTGACATCAAGGATATTATCCAGCGTCTTTAACACAGTCATAAATTACGTTTAAAAATTGGTAGTAGAAAATCAAATATATTTTATTTGATCCGCTCATCTCGGTTTTGATTAAATTATGGAATCAGACCGAATCTCGCAGTGCGTGTCAACTTAGTGGGCACCGGTAGAAACATAGAAACATAGAAACATAGAAATTAGGTGCAGGAGTAGGCCATTCGGCCCTTCGAGCCTGCACCGCCATTCAATATGATCATGGCTGATCATCCAACTCAGTATCCCGTACCTGCCTTCTCTCCATACCCTCTGATCCCCTTAGCCACAAGGGCCACATCTAACTCCCTCTTAAATATAGCCAATGAACTGGCCTCGACTACCCTCTGTGGCAGGGAGTTCCAGAGATTCACCACTCTCTGTGTGAAAAAAGTGCTTCTCATCTCGGTTTTAAAGGATTTCCCCCTTATCCTTAAGCTGTGACCCCTTGTCCTGGACTTCCCCAACATCGGGAGCAATCTTCCTGCATCTAGCCTGTCCAACCCCTTAAGAATTTTGTAAGTTTCTATAAGATCCCCTCTCAATCTCCTAAATTCTAGAGAGTATAAACCAAGTCTATCCAGCCTTTCTTCATAAGACAGTCCTGACATCCCAGGAATCAGTCTGGTGAACCTTCTCTGCACTCCCTCTATGGCAATAATGTCCTTCCTCAGATTTGGAGACCAAAACTGTACGCAATACTCCAGGTGTGGTCTCACCAAGACCCTGTACAACTGCAGTAGAACCTCCCTGCTCCTATACTCAAATCCTTTTGCTATGAAAGCTAACATACCATTCGCTTTCTTCACTGCCTGCTGCACCTGCATGCCCACTTTCAATGACTGGTGTACCATGACACCCAGGTCTCGCTGCATCTCCCCTTTTCCTAGTCGGCCACCATTTAGATAATAGTCTGCTTTCCTGTTTTTGCCACCAAAATGGATAACCTCACATTTATCCACATTATACTGCATCTGCCAAACATTTGCCCACTCACCCAGCCTATCCAAGTCACCTTGCAGTCTCCTAGCATCCTCCTCACAGCTAACACTGCCCCCCAGCTTAGTGTCATCCGCAAACTTGGAGATATTGCCTTCAATTCCCTCATCCAGATCATTAATATATATTGTAAATAGCTGGGGTCCCAGCACTGAGCCTTGCGGTACCCCACTAGTCACTGCCTGCCATTGTGAAAAGGACCCGTTTACTCCTACTCTTTGCTTCCTGTTTGCCAGCCAGTTCTCTATCCACATCAATACTGAACCCCCAATGCCGTGTGCTTTAAGTTTGTAAACTAATCTCTTATGTGGGACCTTGTCGAAAGCCTTCTGGAAGTCCAGATACACCACATCCACTGGTTCTCCCCTATCCACGGTAGAGAAGGGAACACAGTGCAACCACTTCCAATAGATGAAATGCCGAGTAAGCAGCAAACGGTGATCAGCTAGCATGCATGCAAAAGGGTGGACAAAGGGTAGGTGGTAAGAAGATGATCCGCTTTTTCCACCTTCTAGTTCTATTATTTTACACCCATGTCCAAATAGTCGGCATTTTGAGCACCATATGGATAGCATTTGAGTTGGGACTTTGAGTTGCGACCGAGGTTATATCGATGAGATTCAAACATTCTACCATTATTTAAACACATCATTTTCCTCGCCAGAAACAGATTATAATAACGAAATTAGCTCAGGCAGTCGACGAACACTTGAAGTCAAGAAGTTATTTGTGCTGCTGGCGCCATACGCAATGCTAACATCGTTGCAGTTCCTGGCTTCAATTATGATATTATTCAGCATTTAGCCAGTACTGGCAGGAGGTAATGCCTTGATATTTCCAACTTGTTGTTTTAATGAAACAATTTCCTTATTACAATGTGGCCATTCACCACGCATTTCGTACAGCAAAAAACTTCAGAGTAGTTAGTCTTCATTGTGAAAAACATTTCCCCGCAGGGTCGCGATCCTTCAGTAATGGCCACAACGTGCCAGTCGCTCGCACCTATCCATGCCCTAAAGTCATCTGTCTTACCCGTCAGTCCCCCTCATTAAAATACGTTCAGTTTTTTTAATGTTTAATTCAGTTTAATTCTTAGCGTTGAAGTCACCCGGGAAGACCATTTTTATCTCCCTTTAGGATGCAGACCAGGATATGAGATGTAGCGATGATGGCAGTGCCCTGACATAAACTGACTCGTTTGCTGAATGTAAGTGATGTCCAACTCACCTTTTACTTTGAGAAGCAGCTGTTCGTCTGCGCATAAAATAAAGGTTTGATTTGTCGAAAAAGGTATCGCGAACAGATCCAAATAAGGAGGTTACGTTAATTATAAAATCACGGCATCAATCAAAGCCAATATTATTGATGCATTTCTCATTCAAGAACAATGTAAATTGATGGACATTGTGGGTAGTTAAGTCTGCATCTAGGAAAAGAGAGAGACAGATAAAGAAGAGAAAGAAAGAGATTATTGAGGTGCGAGAGGTCTCGCTCCATAAATGTTGGGTATTTGCAGCATCTCTGTTTTACGACGATTCGGCATCAGCATTCCTTTTCATTTTATTGTTCAGGAATTGGTATTAATTTGAAATTGAACTGAAAAATGTTATATATGGAATGAAGTAATTTTACGGTCGATTTGACATTATGCTTACTTGTAAACTAGATTAGCAGGTGGCCAAGCTTCGTTGCGTTTGCCTGCTTTGCCCTTCACTCTAACAGGGATGTACATATCCTGAGGTTTTTGTCAGCACACTTTTAAAAACATCCCACTTGGCTGATGTTCCTTTTCCCTCAAATAACCTGCTCCAGTGAAGTAGAGCGAGACCTTCTCTCATACCCTCAAAGCTGGCCTTGCCCCAGTTGAGCAATTTAATTCATGCAGGATAGAGGCAGGTGAGGGGGTTTGAGTTGGTATGGAGTGTGGTAAGAGAAAGGATAGTGGGCAGAATAGGCAGAATAGGCAGGTGAAAGGCGGAGAGCGAGGGAGGAGGGCTGATTTAAACTACACGTAATTTAATGAAAGGAGCCTGACGGGTAAGGCAGGTGAGCTTCGGGCATGGATAGATGAGAGCGACTGGCACGTTGTGGCCATTACTGAAACCTGGTTAAGAGAAGGGCAGAACTGGCAGCTCAATGTTCCGGGTTATATGAGCTTCAGGAGAGGCAGGGGCGAGGGAGATAGAGGAGGGGGGGGGGGGGGGAGGTCGGTAGCATTGTTGGTTAATGATGATGTCACGGCAGTGGTCAGAGGTAGCATTACGGACAGCTCGTCCAGTAAGGGTATTGTATATGGTTGGAGCTGAGGAACAAATAAACGACGATCACCTTGTTGAGGGTATACTACAGACTCCCGCTTAGTCAATGGGAATTAGAAGAAAACATATGCCAGGAAATTACAGACGTGAAGAGTTTAAATGGGGTGCATTTCCTCAAAGATGTTCAGGAGAGTTTCCTCAAGAAGTTTGTAGATCCCCTCACACGTGTGTGGGAAACACTGGTTTTACTGTTGGGAAATTGGGAAGGGGAAGTTAATGAAAGGTAGATGGAGGAGCCTTTTGGGAACAGTAACCATATTTCGATTACTTTTAATATGGACAGTGAGGACCCACGGGTTAAATTGCTCAACTGGGGTAAGGCCAGCTTTGAGGGTATGAGAGAAGGTCTCGCTCTAGTTCACTGGAGCAGGTTATTTGAGGGAAAAGGAACATCAGCCAAGTGGGATGTTTTTAAGTGTGCTGACAAAAACATCAGGATATGTACATCCCTGTTAGAGTGAAGGGCAAAGCAGGCAAACGCAACGAAGCTTGGCCACCGAGGGAAGTTGAGGCATTGGTCAAAACACGAAGGATGCATGGGACAGGTATAGGCAGCTGGGATGAGTTTCGGGATCTAAGGACTAATCTGAAACATGAAATAAGAAGGTCAAAAATGGGGCATGAGATAGCTGTTGCGAGTAGCCTTAAGGACAATCCCAAAAGATTTTATAAATACGTAAAAGCGAACAGGGTAACTAGAGAGAGAGAGAGTGGGACCACTCAGGAATCAAAGCGAACAACTCTGTGTGGAGCTACAGGAGATGGGCAAGGTGCACAATGTGCATTTCGCGTCTGTATTTACCGAGGAGATAGACAGTAGGACGGAGGAACTTTTGGCAGTAAATGGTATTGTCATGAGAGCAGTCAGTGCTACCGTCGAATAATTACTAAAGGCACTATCGTGTTTGAAGGTAGACAATCCTCCAGTGCTAATCAGATATAACCGAGGACATCGTGGGAAACCAGAAGACTGCATGATGGCAAATGTTGTGCCTCTATTCAAGAAGGGCTGCAGGGCTAATGCTGGGAACTATAGGACGGTGAACTTAACATCTGTAGTTGGAACATTACGCGAGGGTATTCCGAGGGATAGGTTATGCAGGCATTTGGATGGGCTAGGGCTGATTAAGGATAGTCAGCATGGATTTTTACGTTGGACGTCGTGTCTCACAATTCTGATTGAGCTTTTAGAAGACGTGACCAAAATAGTCGATGAGGGTAGATCTCATGCCCCATTTTTTGACCTTCTTATTTCATATTTCATGTTTCCTTTATAACACGAGGAATGTTATATAGGAGCAAAGAGTTGTACAGAACCCTGTTGAGACCACATCTGGAGTATTGTGTGCAGTTTTGGTTCCCTAATTTGAGTAAGGACATTCTTGCTATTGAGGGCGTGCCGTGTAGGTTTACAAGGTTAATTCCCGGGATGGTGGGACTGTCATATGCTGAGACCACTGAGATATGCTGAGATAAGATTAAGACCACCATGGGCGCCGCGGAGATGGCAGCCTTTCCGGCAGTCTATTCGGTTTTTCTTTCTTTTTGTTATTTTTAGTTTGTTAAACGTTTTGTTTTAATGTTCTTTGTTATGCTTTACATGGGGGGGGGGGGGGGGGGGGGGGGGGGGGGGGGGGGGGGGGATCGGGGGAAACCTTTTTTCAAGCTCCTACATTCCCGGAGATGTGGGATCACATCTCGGATCTCATTCTCCGGGCTCTGCGGCCTTTCATCGCTGGAGCTGGAAGCCTCCTCGGATTGTCGTGAGCCCCACCGCGGGGCGCGGACTTAACGTCGGAGCGGATCCTTTGCCTTGGATCGCTCCCACCGCGACCACTTGGACTTACCATCAAGGGCTCGCAGTTTCGGGAGAGGCTAGTCGGGAGCTCCAACGCCGCGGTAGGTTCGACCAGCCCCGACGCGAGGTTTGATCGCCCGACGCGGGGGAGCTGACAATCCCCCGATGCAGAAGCTGAACGCCTCGATGCAGTGGGCCCGAACGCCGCCGGCTACGGGAGTCAAAATCATCCCGTCAACGGAGGGCTCGAGGCCCCCGACCGAGGAAGAACAAAAGGAAGGACTTGAACTTTATTTCGCCTTCCATCACAGTGAGGAATGTGTCGGATTCACTGTGGTGGATATTCATGTTAAAATGTGTTTTTGACTGATCTGTTACTTTTAATTGTATGACTGACCTGGCCAATGAAATTCCTCGCATGTTGCAAAACATACTTGGCTACTAAAGTGTGATTCTGATTCTGATTCTGATTCTGAGAGAATGGAGCAGCTGGGCTTGTACACTCTGGAGTTTAGAAGTATGAGAGGGTATCTCATCGAAACGTATAAGGTTGTTTAGGGGTTGGACACGCTGGAGGCAGGAAACATGTTCCCGACGATGGGGGAGTCCAGAAGCAGGGGCCACAGTTTAAGAATAAGGAGTGAGCCATTGAGATGAGGAAATAGTTTTTCTCACAGAGAGTGGTGAGTCTGTGGAATTCTCTGCCTCAGAGGGCGGTGGAGGCAGGTTCTCTGGATGTTTTCAAGAGAGCTAGATAGGGCTCTTAAAAATAGATCAGGGGATTTGGGGAGAAGGCAGGAACGGGGTACTGATTGGGGTTGATCAGCCATGATCACATTGAATGGTGGTGCTGGCTCGCGGGCCGACTGGCCTACTCCTGCACCCATTGTCTATTGTCTAGGAAATACGTTGACACACCCAATATCATGTGAAAATTTGAAGTTATCTACTCTTCTTCACAATACAAAAACAGATTATTTTAAAACTTGTAAAATATTGTGATGTTGGTGTTCAAAGGGATTTATTTGCACTTGTATACAGGTCACTGTATACCAACACGCAGCTCACAATAAATAAGGAGGTCAAATTGTTGCAATTAATGGAGAATTTGAATACAGATGTAAATATATCTTACTGCGGTTATATATGATGTTGGCGAAACCACACATTTTGGTCTCCGTTTTCGGCAAATCGTTGAAGGGCATGAAGAATGCGCTCGTTTAATTTGAGTAAACCTGGTTTCCTGCAGATGCAATATTTTCCGGTGTGGAGAGGAATCCGAGGAGATCTCACAGATAAACAAACATTTTACTGCGCACGAAGGTGATATATAGAGCGGCCACTTCCCCTGCCTGATGAGTCTATGACCAGGAACTAAGTCAACACTCCATATAGAGGATGATGAATATTTGAAATGTTCATTCCTGGATTGCCTGTTCAGATGCTGTCAATTTGACACCGTCTGATGGTTTTCTGAATGGTAAGATAATTCGGGGAAATGGAGATAATGCAGGAAAACGTCATTTAAATCATCCACGACCTGTATGAATGGGGGAACAGGTTGTAAAGTTCGAATGTGCTACCTCTGCTCCTATTTGGCATATAGCTTTGGTAGACAAAAGTACTGGAGAAACTCAACGGGTGCAGCAGCATCTATGGAGCGAAGGAAATAGGCAACGTTTTGTGCCGAAACCCTGCTTCAGACTGATGTTTGTGTGTGTGTGTGTGTGTGTGGGGGGGGGGGGGGGGGGAGAAAGTAAAAAGGAAGAGGAGGAGCCCGAGGGCTGAGGGAGAGCTGAGAGGGGGAGGAGACAGCAAGGGCTACCGGAAATTGGTGAATTCAATGTTTATGCCGCTAGGGTGCAGACTGCTCAAGCATACTATGAGGTGCTGCTCCTTCAATTTCCGGTGGTGCTCACTCTGGCCATGGAGGAGGCCCAGGACAGAGAGGTTGGATTCGGAATGGGAGGGGCAGTTGAAGTGCTGAGCCACCGGGAGATCAGGTCGGTTAGTGCGGACCGAGCGGAGGTGCTCGGCGAAATGATCGCCAAGCCTACGCTTGGTCTCACCGATGTAGATCAGCTGACATCTAGAGCAGCGATGCAGGTGAACCTCTGTCGCACGTGGAGCGACTGATTGGGTCCTTGAATGGAGTCAAGGGGGAGGTAAAGCGACAAGTGTAGCACCTCTACCGGATGCAAGGTAAAGCGCTGGGGGGTGGGAGGTGGTGCGGGAGGGAATGGAATAATTGATCAGGGAGTTACGGAGGGAGCGGTCTTTGTGGAAAGCAGACGGGGGAGATGGGAAGATGTGGCGAGTGGTGGGGTCACGTTGGAGGTGGCGAAAATGACGGAGGACTATTTGTTGCATGTGACGGCTAGTGGGGCGAAAGGTGAGGACTAGGGGGACTCTACCCTTGTTACAAGTGGGGGGGATGGGGAGAGAGCAGTGCTACGGGGTATGGAAGAGACCCTGATGAGAGCCTCATCGATAGTAGGGGAGGGAAACCCCCGTTCCCTGAAGAATGAGGACATTTCCGATGTCCTGGTGTGGAACACCTCATCCTGGGAGCAGATGCGGCGTAGACGGAGGAATTGGGAGTAGGGGATGGAGTCCTTACAAGAAGCAGAATGGGAAGAAGAGTAGTCTAGGTAGCCATGGGAGTCAGTAGCTTTATAGTGGATATAGTGTAGGTTTATAGCTTTGTTCTTTTGACAGATATGTAGTTCATTATTCGACCGGAATTCAGATGAATAGGAGACGTACATTGTGGAATTCGATAGACAATTGGATATCTGTACGGTTGTTAGTTGGATGATATAGGGATAGATTGATAGTAAGTAACTGATTTAGTTAGACGTCGGATTTGGGTAAGTTGAGCGATAATTTCTCCAGGTTTGTAAAGGCAAACATGTTCAATGCTCCCTTCATGCCTGCCATCGAGACTGAACGTTTTAAGTGTTCTTAGTTTCTGCACAAACGTAACGTCATGTAACGTCATTGTGTACGCTGCTCTTCCCGAGCCGTTCATGTTCGCATAATAACACCCCCCCCCCCCCCCCCCCCAGGACGTAATTATTTTGGTAGTTTGCTTTTGAACCATAGAGATCAATGCTGCTCTGTTGAACTGTGCACCAAGGTAAAATATAGCCAATACGCAATTATATCTGATGAAACTTCTCGCTCGAGTGTCGCTTCTAGTCAATCTTCATCTTATGCCCTCCTTTCTAATGAAAGCAGAAATGCACTGCTGCGCGCGCTTTTTGGTTGATAAGAAGTTTTTTTAAGATTTAAAATGTCACCGGACGTCGACGACACCTTTCCAAAGGAAACATCTTTTGTTTTCAATCTTTAAAACAACAAACTCACCGATTTTTACCGTACCTGCTTTTTCCAAATTCATTTTCAAAGAATCCGTCTCTGAAACAGTAACATTGACAATTAATCTTCCATATACCACAAAAACCTCCTCGGAGAGATACTCAAAATTCAGATAACATAGTAATAGATGCAATAAATGCATTGTGGGTGGCGGTGGACGGATTTCGGGTTATGGGATATGGAAGGGAGTATTTTCACAAAACAGCATGTAGGAAGTATTTTCGCAATTAATTTCAAGCAGTGAAAGCCTGACATCAAGGATATTATTTATCCAGCGTCTTTAACATAGTCATAAATTACGTTTAAAATTTGTGAGTAAAAATTCAAATATACTTTATTTGATCCGCTCATCTCGGTTTTGACTAAATAGGGGAACCAGACGGAATGTCGCAGCTCGTGTCATCTCAGTGGGCTCCGGAAGAGAAAGACCAGTGATACTTCTTCCAATAGATGAAATGCCGTGTAAAGAGTAAACGGTCATCATCTAGCATGCATGGAGAAGGGTGGATAAAGCATAGGTGATAAGAAGATTATCCTCGCCATCTTCTAGTTCTATTAATGGGACTTTGAGTTGGGACTGAGGTTATATCGATGAGATTCAAACATTCTACCATTACTGCCTCTTAGCGTTAAAGACCATTTTATCTCCCTTTAGGATGCAGACCAGGATATGAGATGCCGCAATGATGGCAGTGCCTTGAGATAACCTGACTCGTTTTCTGAATGAAAGTGGTGACCAACTCACCTTTTACTTTGAGAAGCAGCTGTTCGTCTGCGCATGAAATAAATGTTTTGTTTTGTTGAAAAAAGAATTGCGATCAGATCTAAATAAGGAGGTTACGTTAATTTAAAAATCACGGCTTCAATCAAAGCCAATGTTATTGGTGCATTTCTCATTCAAGAACAATGTAAATTGATGGAAACTGTGAGTAGTTAAGTCAGTATCCAGAAGAAAAGAGAGACAGATAAAGATAGATAAACAAAGAAAGAAATTATTGAGGTGCGAGAGGTCTCACTCCATAAATGTTGCCATGCACACTTGAGTATTTGCAGCATCTCTGTCTTACGACGATTCGGCATCAGCATTTCTTTTCATTTTATTGTTCAGGATTTGGTATTAATTTGAAATTGAACTGATAAAATGTCATATACGGATTGAATGAAGAAATGTTACGGTCGATTTGACATTGTGCTTGTGAACTAGATTGGCAGGGGTGGGGTGGGATCTCATCTAGGACAGAAGCAGGTGGGGTTATAAGTTGGTATGGAGTGTGGTGAGGGAAAGATGCGTGGACAGAATAGGCAGTTGGCAGGCGAAATGCGAGGACGGAGGGCTGGTTTAAACTGCACGTATTTTAATGAAAGGGGCCTGTCGGCGAAGGTCGATGAACTTAGGGCATGGATAGGTGCGAGCAACTGGGACGTTGTGGCCATTACTGTAACCTGGATAAGAGAGGGGCAGGACTGGCAGCTCAATGTTCCGGGGTACAGGAGCATCAGGCGAGGCAGGGGTGAAAGAAAAGGTGGGGGGGGGGGGGGGGGGGGGCGTGCATTGTTGTTGGTTAAGGTTGATGTCACGGCAATGGTCAGAGGTAACATTACGGACAGTTCGTCTAGTACGGCTACTGTATATGGGTGGAGCTGAGGAATAAGAGAGCGACGACCACCTTGTTGGGGGTGTATTACAGACCCCTGCTTAGTCAATGGGAATGAGAAGAACAAATGTGCCAGGAGATTGCAGACAGCTGCAGGTCAATTAATGTTGTCGCTGCAGAGGATTTTAACACTCCCAATTTAGACTGCGTAAATCATAATGTGAAGGGTTTAAATGGGGTGCAATTCCTCAAAAGTGTTCAGGAGTCTTTCCTCAAGAAGTATGTAGAGGCCCCCACACGTGAGTGGGCAACACTGGATATACTATTGGGAAATTTGGAATGGAAGTTAATGAAGTGTTTTGGGGAACCTTTTGGGACCAGTGACCACAGTTCGATTAAGTTTAAGATATTTACGGTTTGGGACAGTGAGGCCCCACGTGTTAAAATGCTCAACTGGGGTAAGGCCAGCTTTGAAGGTATGAGAAGAGGTCTCGCTCGATTTCAATGGAGCAGGTTATTTGAGGGGTAAGGAAAATCAGCCAAGTGGGATGTTTTTAAAAGTGTGCCGACAAAAGCTCAGGATATGTACGTCCCTGTTAGAGTGAAGGGTAAAGCAGGCAAACGTAACGAAGCTTGGCTGCCAAGGGAAATTGAGGCATTCGTTAAAAACAAGAAGGATGCATGGGACAGGTATAAGCAGGCACCTGGGATCAAGCGCATACCTGGAGAAATTTCGGGATCTAAGGACTAAACTGAAACAGGAAATAAGAAGGGCAAAAGGGGGCCATCAGATAGATGTTGCGAGTAGCAGTACGGACAATCCCAAAAGATTGTACATATACATAAAGGGGAAAAGGGGAACTAGAGAGAGCGCGAGTGGGACCATTTAGGGATCTAAGCGGATGGTCACTTCAAGTTGGTCTACTCGAGCCTCATGGGCGCCAAGGGTGGAGCCTTGAAGTTTGACAACCCTGCATAAAAGAGCCAGTAAATCCGCAGGTTCGGAACTGGGAGCGCCAAGACTCCGGCGGGGCTGACCAGAATTGCCTGCCCAGTCCATACTGGCCGACTAATCTGTTTGAGGGTCTCAAAACGGAAAGGACTCGAAGGCAGGCTCACTGAGAAGTAGTGAAGAAAACCCAAAATCCAGACGCGAATGGAACCGAAAGATATAGACCAGGAACCGACAGAACTCAGAACTGCTATCGAACTACGGAATGCAGAACTGGTTAGTCGGCACCGAATTGGCGATGATCTCAGGTATTTACACCAAGTGACAGATTACGGGAGCAAATTAAATGCAGTTGTAACTCTTAATAGCTCAGGGGAGGAGTGTGGAAAGAGTCTCAAGGATCTGGAGGCGTGGCAAGTGTGACAGGGACTATCCCAACGTTTCAGAAACAGACAGGTGCGTGGATAGGACGATTGGAGGGATATGGACCAATCGCAGGCAGGTGGGAATGGTGTAGCTGTGTCATGTTGGCTGGTATGGGCAAGTTGGGCCGAGGTGCCTGTTTCCACACTGTATTACTTTATCACTCTATGACTCTATGAAATGTAAACATGGAACTGTGCAATTCAAGCATCGATTTGAAATAAAATGTACAAAATGCACATCATAGTACTTCAGCAAGTGAATGATCAAGTATCTTTAAAGTAGATGCCTTAATCGACATAATGAGATAGAAACTCCAAAGGTTATGTAATAGAAGAACGAAGATTCAACTAGGGACAATAGAAACTCATGATTATGTCATCAGCTGCCTGAACAAACACAATGGGGGAGACCTAGGACAGAAAGATCTGTGAAGGAATGGGAAGGAGAATTAAAGTGTCCAGCAACCGGGAGACCAGGTTGCTTCAGGCGGGCTGAGTGAAGGTGTTCCGCGAAACGATCGCCCAGTCTTCGTTTGGTCTCGCCAATGTATAAGAGTTCACATCTTGAACAACGGATACGGTAGATGAGGTTGGAGGAGGTGTAAATGAACTTCTGCATAACCTGAAAGGATTGTCGGGGTCCCTGTACAGAGTCGAGGGAGCGGGTATAGCGACAGGTGTTGCATTTTCTGCGCTACCATCAGCCAAGTGGGATGTTTTTTAAACATGTGCTGACAAAAGCTCGGGATATGTAGGTCCCTGTTGGTGTGAAGGGCAAAGCAGGCAAACGTAAGGAAGCCTGGCTGAGGAGGGAAATCGATGCATTGGTCAAAAACAAGGATGCATGGGGCAGGTATTGGCAGCTGGGATCAAATGCACCCCTGGAAGATTTTCGGAATCTAATGAGTAAATTGAAACAGGAAATCAGAAGGGCAAATAGGGGCCAGGAGATAAGAAGGGCTGCAAGGAAAATGCTGGGAACTATAGGCCGGCGAGCTTAACATCTGTAGTTGGAAATTTACTAGAAAGTATTCTGTGGGATAGGTTATACAGCCATATGGATACCCAAGGACTGATTAGGGATAGCCAGCATTGGTTTGCACGTCGGAGGTCGTGACTCACACATTTGATTGAGTTTTTTGGGACGTCTAACAAGGGCAGGACCTACACAGTGAATGGTAGGCCTCTGTGGAGTGTTAAAGAGAAGAGGGTTCTATGAGTGTAGGTGCATGGTTCCTTGAAGGCCGGGTCGCAGGTAGATAATCTGGTCAAAGGGTCTTTTGGCACATTGGCCTTCATCACTCAAAGTATTGAATATATGATTTTGGAGGTCATGCTGTAGTTGTATAAGAAGTTGTGAGACCAAATTTAGAGTATTGTGATCAGTTCTGGGCACCTGTTCTAGGAAAGATATGTTCAAGTTGTAAGGGTTCAGAGACGATTTACGAATATGTCGTCAGGACTAGAGGGTCTGAGCTATAGGCAGAAGTTGCGTAGGCTGGGACTCTATTCCTCGGAGCGCAGGAGGATGAGGGGTGAACTTATGGAGGTGTATAAGATCATGAGAGGAATAGATCGGGTAGATGCACAGATTCTCTTGCCCAGAGTGGGGTAATCGGGGAAAAACAGACATGGGTTCCAGATGAAGGAGAAAAGATTTAATAGGAAACCGAGGGGTAACGTTCTCACACAAAGGCTGCTGGGTGTATGGAACAAGCTGCCAGAGGAGGTAGTTGAGGCTGGGACTATCCCAAAGTTTCTGAAACAGTTAGACAGGTACATGGATAGGACAAATTTGGAGGGATATGGACAAAACACAGGCAGGAGATAGAAACTCCAAAGGTAATGAGATAGAAACTCCAAAGGTTATGTCATAGAAGAACGAAAATTCAACTATGGGCTGTAGAAACTCGTGAATATGCCATCAGCTGTCGTGAAGGAATACTAATTTATCGTCAGGCGTTAAACATCAAAGTCGTTTTAAAGAATGTACTGGCCCCGACTGTGGGCGTATATGTCACACAGGAGATAATTTTATAACATTGAATCGTTAAGATTTAATTTCCCATCCATAGACCCACCTGTGTCTTGGAACCTTTTTTTAAAACCTGCTAACTCTGCAATGGAAATGTCAGAATAAGTCACACGCGATATTTCATATTGTCGTGTGCCACGTTGTTTTATCGCAAAAGATATCGCTCGAACATCTCTTGTCATGCACTGCAAAGTTAGTCCCAATTTCCTTGCCTATAGCACAAGTGGTATATTTGAAAGCGAAAGAGCCAATGACGGAGAGAACAAAAATGTATTACCATTTTAATCTAATTAAAGAAGAGGTTTTATGGAATGGAATGTTTTATGTGGGGGAGGGGGAGGGTGTCGCGGGCAACTTTATTTCAGTTTCTTACCTTGCCGGGGATGCGATTGATTTCCGGGTCGCATCACCGGTCCCTCTGCGGCCTACCATCGATAGAGCTGGAGACCTCCTCGGACTGGCTTGAGCCCCATCGCGGGGCGTGGACTTAACATCGGAGCTGATAATGATCATGCCTGGGATCGCTCCAAACGCGACCTGCGGACTTACCATCAGGAGCTCGCAATCTCGGGAGAGACCCAGTCGGGAAGCTCCAACGACGCAGAGGCTCGACCAGCACCGACCCGGGGTCCGATCGCCGGCGCGGGTGAGCTGACAACCCCCCCCCCCCGATGCAGGGGCTGTTCGCCCCGATGCGGAGGGTCCAAACGCCGCCGGCTACGGGTGTCAAAGTCGTCCCGTCAACGGAGGGGTCGAGGCCCTCGACCGCGGGAGAGCATAGACGGGAAGAGATTTGAACTTTTTTTCGCCTTCCATCACAGTGTGGAATATGGCGGAGTCACTGTGGTGGATGTTTATGTTAAAATGTATTTGGTGTGTTTCGTTCCTTTTAATTTGTATGACTGACTTGGCGTATGAAATTCCTCCTACGTTACAAAACATACAACGCTAATAAAGTATTATTGCGATTGTGATTGTGATTTGGAAAATAGTCTGCGCCTGTATTCCTACCACCTCAGTGCATGACTGCACAGGTTGCTGTGCTGTATTAAATTTGCCACTTCATTGTCAACTCTCCCAAATTGTCCAAGCCTTTCTGCAGACTCTCTGCTTCCATTACACTACCCGCCCCCCACCTATCTTCGTATCATTAGCATATATGGCCACAAAGCCATTATCCAATTAATTAAACTAATCCAAATCATTAACATGCAACGAGAAAAGTATCGGACCCAACACCATCCCCTGCGGAGGAGCACTAGTCACAGGCAGCCAAACAGAAAAAAACCCTTCATTCCCACTCTTTGCCTTCTGCCATTCAGCAATGTTTTTATCCATGCTATTATCTTCCATCGTATCGTGGGGTCTCGTCCTGTTTAGCAGCCTCACGTGCGTCAGTTTATCAAAAGCCTTCTGAAAATCCAAGTAAACAACAACCACTGATTCCCCTTTGTCTATCCTGCTATTTACACCATCAAAGAACAACAACAGAATTGTCATGCAAGCAATCCCTTTAATACGCAAATGCTTATTCGGAAACCTCATCCAACTAATTGACACTAAAATCGTTCCAGCCTTTGAAGTCAGACGAGAGGATCCATCGTTCTCCCTCTTTTATATTGGTCCCTTCTTGAACAATGGGTAACATCTGCAAATTTCTCATCCTCTTGGACCATTCCTGAATAGTGATCCTTGAAAGATCACTACTAAAGCATCCGCAATCTCTAAATTTGCCTTGTATAGAACCCGTGGGGTGTAGAGGACATTCACAAGGATTAACTTTTCTGAGACAAACTTTTCATTTATGAAGAAAGTAGACAGGCTGGATTTGTTTTCCAAGGAACATAGATGAATTGGACGGAAAGTTATGAGTGAAGGATATATGTTGAAAAATATTGAGCTTTTTTCCTTATCAACTACGCTGCCACGTGAACATATAGATTGCAGACTGACAAAATATGAAAAAAATGTTGGTCGATTACAACATTTTACTTAGAATGTTATTAGCTCTGTAGTTATATGTATTATCTTAATATTAGTGTTGTTTTCTTGGCAAAATCAATTGTACTGTGAAACCAGATCGATTTGACATTGGACGTCTGAATGAAAGTGTGCAGAATTCCCTGACATTTTGTGATGAAGGGCCAGCCATCGGAGAGGTCAACCCTGATGTTCTTTGGTGAAAAGTCACTTGACATGCTGAGCATGTTTGTTCTTTATTTCAGTCTTTTCAAGGCTCATGCTGCTTCACGAACCATTTCAACTATTATAATAACTGGAGAAGAAAAGAGTTATGAAAAGAAACATAGCACTATTGATGAGACAACTTACTGAATATGTACAATTTTGGATATGTTTTATCGCAGAGATTTGTGATACATTTTACTCACATAACGAGATGAACGTCGTGCTATTTTACCTGACATTCTTTCACGCAGTTCTTCATCTATTTGTAGTCAGTAGAGAAGAAATAATGTTCAAGTAGAAACAGATATAATTAACCCATCTCTTACTCAACCCAAAAGATAATTCCCCTTTCAATTTACGTGATGTTAAGGCTTATTGCAGTTTTTGAGGAACGGACGCAATTGACGACGAGGGTTGGGCAGAGGATGGCGTCTCATTAAATTTAGTAAGTTATTTGACACGACCCCTTGTGATAGACTGATCCAGTAGATTAAGATGCATTGAATTGTCTTAGTTAAAGAAGACAGGTGTTACTAGGATATCAATAAATGGCAGATATGGATTGAGGTGAAAGGTGGAGTTTAATCAGACAGATGTGATGTGTTGACTATTGAGGGCAGATGTAAGGGTAAGTATACGGTTAATGTTAAGATCTTTAAGGCATGTTTGTATAGGGGGATTTGGGGGACCAGCTCCATCGCTCACTGACAGAAACAGCGCTGGTTGATAGAGTGATTGATAAAGGCGCTTACCCTGATTGCTACTATCGATCGGGGGCAATGTACATAAAAATCGGGTTGTATTTTTATATAACTGTATTTGGGCTACACTTTGAATAATGTGTGCAGTTCTGGCTACCCAATTACAGGAATGATGTCGAGTCTTTGGAGGGAATGCAGATAGGCTTTACGGGCTGCATCCTGGGTTACAGGGTATTAACTATAAAGATAGATAGGGTGAATTTGGATTGTTTTCTCTGGAGTGCGGAGGCTGAGGGGAGACTCGGGGGTTCATACAATGATGAGGCTTCAGTAATGTATATAGTCGGATTCATTTTCCGGAGAGGAAATATCAAACATTAGATGGAATCGCATTCGACTGAGAGGGACAAAGAAAGTGTGAGATGCATATTTTTTACATAGACAGTGGTGGGTGCCTGGAACGTGCTTCCACTGGTGGCATTGGAGACCGGTACGATGGTGGCATTTAAATGGCTTTTGATAGGCAAATGGAATAGAGGGAATGGAGGGATATGGACCATTTGCAGGTAGATCAATAAATTTAATGTGGTATCATTTTCGACAGAGACAACGTGGGCCGAAGAGCCTATTCTCGTGCTGTACAGTTCTAAGTGTTGTATTCGATGAAATGGGCAACTATCTTGCTCACGCCATACGGTGTAAACTGGTGTGCGACAATCACAAGGTTTTAAAGAAAAGGTTAGCTCGAGAAATAAAAGAAAGACAAGTTATCCTAGCGAACAGTAACTATACCTTTTTAAAGTTTTATTTTGTGCCTCAGAATTTGTTTTGAAACATTTGAAAACGAATGAATTTACGTAATATGGTGTTTGAAGCGATAAATATTCTTTAGCAAAGGTTTTATCTCCTGTCCTGGTAGTGTCAAAATTATACTTTTATTTGGAAATAAGTTATATCGGATTACTTAAATTTGTTTACAGTCTCAAGAATAACTTTATTGTATGCATTAATCCGATTAATTACTTTATTGCATGTAATAATCCATCATCACAGCGTTGAAATATCAGATGTAAGGACATTGTCATATAATTCTGTGATGGAGCAGTTCGGTGACGAAAAGAGATTGGAGATACAAGGTCTTGGAATGGAGAGAGTTAAGCATGGACATTAATGATGTATTAAAGTGATATATGATGAACATGATTGTGGTACACAGCAGGGAAGATGTTCCCATTTTAGGTGTAGATAAAACGAAAGAACATAGATCCCTGGCAAGTTAGACGGGACTCGGAAGCGACAGGAGAGCTTAGTTACCCAGGGAGTGATGCGTGCCTGATAACCGCGCCGCAAGCTTAAATTTGAGTCTCTGACAACAGATGTGAAAATATTTGAAATTATTAGGGCAATTCTGCAATTAATACTTAAGAATGTCACATGACGAATTGAGTTGAATGGCCTATTTATATGCAGAGTGATACAGCGTGTCACAGCTACACTAGTCCAACCTGCACACGTTGGGATAGAATTGTAACATTGAAGGATACGGTGCCAACACGGACAACTGTAAAATAGTGGGATGGGATAAATATCGGCATGGATAAAAGTGACGGATGGGATCCTTTTTGTGCTGTAATAACTATATGGCTATGATATACACATCACCGCGTTGCTGGAGGATCTGACAGGAAAAATGGCAAAGGGAAACTTGCAAAATAGTCCAGCAGTTGGGGAATTGTATTGAGAAAGCGTTAGCAAAAAACAGAGATGGTGGAGAGCTTTAAATTGTCCGACGACTGGACCGGTTGAACAGAAAGGATCCATATTTCAGGCGTGTAATGGAGTTCTTTGTTGTGGCCGATCGCAATAAAATTTAAAATTTCCTTTAGCGACTGGTGTGATTAAATCCCCACAATGATGCAACATCACAGAAACTCATGAGAACCTTGCATCTAAAAATATGAGTAACCTTTTCCATAACGATAAAAAATGTCTGGCGGTGCTACCGCCCTGCAGTGCTCGTGCACAGATGTATATACAGTCATATCCACCATTGTAGTTTATATATGTTTAAGCTAGAGAAAGGAAATAAATACGGTTCAACATCAGCAGCATGTAAAAATGCAATTTTCCAGCAATAAAAAATATACTTTAAATCATTTTCTGTCCATTATCGCACTGGAAAAGGGGAAATATTCTTGATACTCACCGTCATCAGTGCATTTGGATTCCATTTCTAAATAATTGTAATACGATAGGAAAACGTATATTTTCCATCCAAATTAAGCATTTTGCGAGTTCACTTTAGAGAATCAGCAATATTCAGAAAATATAATAATTTAATGATCAATAACTGTCAAAAGGCCCGCATCCAACCATTCGTCTCATTCCACGGGCCTGGGTACATGGAATAGCCCATACTTGGATTAGGTTTCCTTTTAACTTTATGTCTATTATTGTTAGGTGTACCGAGGTACAGTGAAAGGCTTTGATTTGCATGCCATCCAAAGAGATCAGATGGAATATACATAAACGCAATCACGTCAAACTCAAATAAAATAGACAAAACAAACGGGAAGATACAGAGCGCAGAATGTAGTTCTCAGCTTTGCAGAGTCTTTGTTCCAGAGAGAAAGTCCAATGCCCACAAAGGAGTAGATATGAATCGAACAGTACCCTAGTTTATGGAAGTACCGATCAAAAGTCCGATAACAGAAGGGAAGAAGCTATTCCCGAGTCTGGTGCTGCGAGCTTTCTAGTTTCTGTACCGTTTGCCGGACAGGAGCCTGAAGACGAAGGAACGTCCGTGTTGAAACGTATTTTATGACGTTGTATCCTATTCTGAGGCAGCGGAAAGTGTAGATGGTGTACATCTACAATTCTGCATTTTCTTGCGTCATAGGTAGATGTGCTCCGAAACCAAGTTTTGATGCAACCCGGCAGTATGCTTTATATGATGCATGCCTATCGGCTTGTCAAATTCATTGGAAATATACCGAGTTTCCTCAGTCACTCGAGGAAGTAGAGGCGTTGGTGTGCCTTCCTGACTGTCGCATCAATGCGAATAGTAGTAATTGTTCTTGATGGCAGTCAGAATGGAAGCTTACATTTTGAAACGACACAATTTTTTTAAGACGTGGACGTGAGTCGGTTCTAGATGTCACGAATAGAATGTGACACGGGGGTCAAAGTACTTGGGCTGGAACGATCTGAAAAGAAAATGTAGATCTTTGTCGAAGTACTGCCAACAACAACACGGTGTAGTATGCAGCGGACTTCTACACCTGCACACATTACGGAATAGAGATTTATGAAAACCTGCCTTGCGGCATGGCCACTGGACTGTCCGCAGAGTAAAGTGACACATCCTAATATGCTGGGCTCAGCACCAATATATGCATACATTCATGAACTTATCGCTGGTGTATGTGACCATAACGCATTCGGTAGAGTGTGGCAGCCAACCTTTATTTACCAGACAAGTGAAGCCCGTATATTTATTTTATTTTGTTGTAATTACTATCAATATGTATACTGGGATTGGCTATAGATCTTAATGAAGTTCAAGAACAATGATAGGGCGTTATTCCCGGGTAGTGATGTGCGCAATAGTCCAGACATTTGTTAATTAGGAACAGAGTGTAGAATGATTTCATAAGATCCAGGAAAATGGCAAGAATGTATCCCTCACCGTTTGCCCTTTAGATTAATTACAAAAGTCAGGATTTTGCAAGTTTAAACAATCTTCTATCTCAAGCAGTTCTGCAAATTCAATTGAACTACGCACATACACCCAGATGAACTGGCCTCGACTGGAAACGTCGATTGTCAAATTCACTTCACAAATATTCCTAGTGCAGTCTGTTTACTTTCCCGAGGTTCACGCATCTTCAGTTGCATGCGGCTACAATGTACAAAAATACACGGATAACGATGTTCTTGCATATTTGTCTTGTAATTCATAATGCCAATTCTCGCTTTCCCAACGATATGGCATTTTCCATAGATTTAACCATCATCGGTGACGCATCTTTGGCATAGATAATATGGCATCCTATTCTACCATTTTTTTCTCTGCCTGAAGTTCGGTCTTAATCCCAGCTCACCATGCGTGAACATATCTTACACCGCAAGGTGTGCGTTTGTGCCATATACTCCAAAGTACAAACCATCAACATATATTAAGAAAAACAGTGGCCCAAATGCCAGTACCTCCATTGCGCTCTTAAACTTTCTTTTGCGTGTTACTTCTCTAATTTGCAATCCATTCCAAAACACACCACTCCTTATTTCACTATTGTTTATGGAACTTGTTTATTCGTAGCCTCTCCAATGATCCTTGTATGACCAGGCCTAATTGCAGGTCCAGCGTTAGCAATTTCATCATTGACCCTGAAACGATGACATCGAAACTCCCGTGAATGTTTTTGAGGAACTTCTCCACTCTTTGTCTTTATGTCATTTCTAACAAATGTATTTTTTGTAACATAAATTCCACATTATTTCGACTCTATGGTTTCTGCACAGCTCTGGCAGTTCACGCGAAAGTTGCTTCTTAACATCCTTTTTAATTGTTGGTAGTTGTGGCATACTTCCTGCAAAATGCAATCGCCCCTTTATCATTCCAAAAGTTGGTATTGTCCATACGTCCTTGCTGCGGGACATGCTATTTCGCCATAATTGCAATTCGTCAGCAACTGTTTACCATCCGGGAGGCGCTACAGGTCACTCCCCCAACCTGTCCAAGTCACCCTGCATTCTCATAGCATCCTCCTCACAGGTCACACTGCCACCCAGCTTTGTGTCATCTGCAAATTTTCTAATGTTACTTTGAATCCCTTCATCCAAATCATTGATGTATATTGTAAATAGCTGCAGTCCCAGCACCGAGCCTTGCGGTGCCCCACTAGTCACTGCCTGCCATTCTAAAAGGGACCCGTTAATCCCTACTCTTTGTTTCCTGTCTGCTAACCACTTCTCTATCCGTGTCAGCACTCTACCCTCAATACCATGCGCCCTAAGGGTGATTATGGGTGATATTGATAACGAGACGTTATCCACGCCACTTCAGATGAATATAACATAATTGGTTAAGGACTTAATCACCTAATATATCTTCTTACCTAATTCCTTCAGCCTTTTCGAAACATTCTTTATTTCTTTAAAATAAAATCACTTTATTTGGTCATACCTTTACCACGTGTTGTCATATGCAATAGTGGGTAGATTCTCAGAATAGTGATATTAAGCCTCGGGACAAATGTGGAAGTAATGCATACGTAACAGCGAAGGTATTAGGACCTTCAGATGCTTGAAACTTGAGCAAACCACAAAATGCTGGAGTAACTCAGAGGATCGGGCACACTCTGTGATGGGATTGGAGATAACGTTTTGCCTTGTCACCATTCTTCAGATGTCAGACTGTCGGAATGAATGAACAGGCAAAGAAAGAGAGATAGAAGAACATCACATTCGCTTAACGAACAAATGACATTACTAAATATAGTGAACACCCGTGAGCCAATGATGAAGCAATATATCTCGGGAACCAAGGTATCACCTGATATATTTTGTGTAGGCAGGAACGGCAGATGTTCGTTTAAGCCAAAATCGACTCACAATGTTGGAGTAACTCAGCAGACAGGTAGCATCTCCGGAAAGAAGGAATTTGTGACGCTTCGGGTCGAGATCCTTCTTCAGAATGGAGTCAGGGGAAAGGGATACGAGAGGTATAGACCCAGGTCTGTGGAAAACATCATGTCTCGTGCCGGTTCCTAAAGTAGGGCGGCCGATCGAGATCAACGACTACAGACCGATGGCCCTTACATCTCATATCATGAAGACAATGGAGGGGCTACTTATTCGTTTCCTGAGACCACAGGTCCAGCACACACTCGACCCACTACTGTTTGCGTACCAGGAGAACATTGGTGTTGATGACGCAGTCCTGTACATGCTGCACCGGATTTAATCCTTTTTGGCCGAACCAGGTGGCTACGTGAGGATTATGTTCTTCTACTTTTCAAGTGCGTTCAACATCATCCAATCCCTGATTTTGAAAGACAAGCTTGAGAAGATGGGGGTGGATTCCACCTTTATCTCCTGGATATACAACTACCTGACGGGTCGACCAGAGTTTGTTAAGCTGGGGGACTGTGTTTCTGGGACAGTGGTTTGCAATGTTGGATGCCCACAGGGAACGGGTTTGGCCCCGCTCCTCTTCACCCTGTACACTGAAGACTTCAAATATAGGTCTGACACATGCCACATACGGAAATATTCAAATGACACGGCGATTGTGGCATGTGTAAGGAACGGACATGTGGAGGAATACTGGGACTTGACCAGTGCTTTCTGTGTCTGGAGTAAAGAGAACTGTCTCATCCTGAATACAACCAAGATGGTTGTTAACTTTGGCAGGTCCAAGCTCCCCCTTCAGCCGGTTAACACTGCAGGGGTGGACATTGAGGTGGTGCAGACATATAAATATCTGGGAGTGCACCTTGATAACAAACCGGACTGGTCAGTCAGCACCGATGCCCTCTACAAAAAAGGACAGAGCAGACTTTGTTTCCTCAGAAGGCTCAGATCATGTAATGGGCGCAATGACATGCTGTACCTGTACTGTGGTTGCAAGTGTCCTTTTCTACGCTGCTGTATGCTGGGGTAACGACATCACTGATAAAAACAGCAAGATGCTGGATAAGCTGGTAAAACGAGCTAGCTCAGTGGAGGGGGGGGGGGGGGGGGGGGTTTAGAGTGGACTCTGTGGTGGATGTGCTTGAGAGGCGTATGAGAAGCCAGTTGCAGGCCATCCTCATCCGGGCACCCCCTCCATGAAATTCTGGAGGGTCAAAAGAGCACACGGAACAACAACCGGCTCCTCTCCCTGCGCTGTCGAACGAAGCGGTTCAGGCGATCTTTCACACCTGCAACCATTAGATTTTATAATACTGACCGGTAGGCTGCATGGGGATGCTTTGCATTTTTAATAGTCAATTATTGGGTCTTTTTAAGTATTTATTGCTTTCAGGTATTGTCCATATTCTATTTTATGTATTTTTTGTCTGCTTTCGTTCTGAATGTGTGGGGTTGTTGGCTGTTGGCTTCTGGGCATCTGAATTTCCCTGAGGGGATCAATAAAGTCTTTATTATGATTATGATTATGATTATGATTATGATTATGATTATGATTATGATTATGATTATGATGATTATGATGATGATGATTATTATTATTATTATTATTATTATTATTATTATTATTATTATTATTATTATTATTATTATTATTATTATTATTTCCAAACCTCTCGTTTCCCTTTCCCCTAACTCCAGCCTAAAGAAGGGTGGCGACCCATTCCTTCTCTTCAGAGATGATGCCTGACCCGCTGAGTCACTCCAATATTTAGTCTCAACATGATATATTTTGCTGGTTCAGTTAAGAAGACACGGATAGAGCGATTTGCAAAAACAAAAAGCATTTGTAAAATGTATAGTGCATTGATAGTGGGACATGTTGATTATTCAAAACTTTCATAAATTTTTGATGCTTCTAACGAGGCAAAAGAGAGATAAGAGCAGTGAGACATCAACCATCCCTTCGGTATTTTTCAATTCTGCTGGTCTAGCAGTTGACCGCTGTTGCTGTCTAACCTGCTCTGTATTTCCGTCTCTGCAGCAAATTCCCTAGATATGAAAATCAACCAAATGTAAAACATATTTTTTGGATGCAAATTACTAAATATTTTTGGTTAATTTACCAATCTCCTTTTGAAATAACTTCTTTTCTGTTTAA
Source organism: Amblyraja radiata (assembly GCF_010909765.2). Lineage (NCBI taxonomy): Eukaryota > Metazoa > Chordata > Chondrichthyes > Rajiformes > Rajidae > Amblyraja > Amblyraja radiata. The sequence goes on along the minus strand of NC_045979.1, from coordinate 24,758,234 downwards.
AAAAAATGAATTGTTTCCAGTTAGTCGATTATTGTCTTTTCAAATGAAACGGCAAAAATGACATATTGCAGCTTGTAATCTTTATGTATGAGCACAAGGCCACAACATTGCTGCTGACATATGTACCTACTGAACACTCCGCTGGAGACCAATGAAGGGAAGATTTTGAACTTTTTTTTCCACCTTCCATCACAGTGAGGAATGTAGAGGATTCACTGTGCTGGATGTTCATGTTAAAATGTATTTAGTGTGTTTTGTTGCTGTTTAATGGCACGACTGTATGGCAATTCAAATTCTTCGTATGTTGCAAAACATATTTGGCTAATAAAGTATGATTATGATCTCAACGCGCTTAATGCGTGTCACAGAACATTATGCAACTCGTTGATGCATCCCGCAATGTGACATCTCAGACGTGTGTTAAACCTGAAGGCGATATGTAGGGAGTCAACCACTGGATATCACACATCGGAAGTTCACACCGCCACACATCTCAAAGTGCTATTCTACAGCGACCTACTACAATGTCTCAGAAGTGACTGAAATATAGTACATAATGTTAAGCCACAGAGTCTCTCGACGCGTTACGTTAATATGTTACAACACACAGCTTCACGTTTCTTCAGTCAAAGATATATATCCCAGATCGACAGGGTATGGAGAGCTACAATGTAACTTTACAAAAACATATATGGCATTGTGATAATACCGCGTGTCCGTATACACAAATGTGCTGTGTAGAATGAGAAAATCCAGACCGTCAAACTACTGAATTACACGCCCGAATTCCGCTGCATTATATGATGTACCATATATTGTCGCAGCACTTTGACTCACAAACTAGTGCGCCATAACAAATAATTTGTTATGACTGAGTGATCCACAAAAGAGCATTAAATCAAAATTCAGAACTAGAAATAATCACAACCAAATGTTTTACCGCAGTGCCATTGCACAACAGATCTGATATCAGAGCATAACCTCACAGGCCGCCAGACCATAGAATTCACGCCGCAGATTTTCATATGTTTGAGTGCCTTACCATAAGGTGTCATGCCATATGTGTAGCACAGACATTTATTCGTCAAACTCACGTTCACAAGTTCACAAGTTATAGGAGAAGAATTAAGCCATTTGGCCCATCGAGTTCAGTCCGCCATTCAATCATGGCTGATCGCTGCCTCATAATCCCATTTTGCTGCCTCCTGCCTGCCTTTCCGAACCTCATAGCCCCTGACACCTGTCCTAATCAAGAATTTGTCTATCTCTGCCTTAAAAATATCCACTGACTTGACCTCCACGGCCCTCTGGGGTAATGAGTTCCACAGATTAACTACCATCTGACTAAAGAAGTTCCTTCTCACCTCCTTTGTAAATCCCCCTAACTCACATTCCAAATTGACACACAATGAAGAAATTCACATCAATGTGTCACACACGAGTACCTCAGGTCGGAATACAATTCGGATTACGTCATTTTCGTCAACATAACAAAAGCACTAATTATGCTGTGTCTCCCATGATTGTGCAACGTGACCTATGATTCGGTGAACACAGTGTTACCATTCCGTTGTGGGAGTATGCTCTTTAACAGGCTATGGATTCAGAGAGCAGTCTTCGACTGTTCCCGGGAAAGTCGATTAAAGGCTAACATTTGATGTGGACACACTGTTTCGATGTTTTTATGGATTCTGATGTTAATCGCCCTGCATTTTAGAGAAGAGCGAGGAGCCAATCCCAATGCCACGGGGATGTATTCACATTTTTAATATGCTGGGATAGTCGGCAGGTTACTTGTCATAGGATTGAAGGATTTTAAAGGTAGTAAGACAGCAACTCTCCCACTGCGCAACTGTCTCGCCCTCGTTACACATTGACAATTGTAAAGCAAACACGCTGAAGCTGGAGTGGAAATGGCAAAATTTCTCATCGTCTCTTATTATTTTATACTCCATGTAGTCAAAGGTGATAGGTAGCAGATTACGAGCGTAGTCCAGCGCACACGCTAAAACTGTTTGCAGCACCATAATAGTACACATTTTCCTCTCACGATCAATCACCATCCTCCACTTTCCTACATTTTAATATCATGCTCCTCACCTGTCGCTTGTAGTGCTATTTTCAGTTCTTTAATTTCTGGAAGAACACATTTGTGACGTCAGGCGTCGTTCCCAAGCAATTCATTATCTGCATTAATATTACTGAAAAGAACAAGGTCAGGTCAGGTCGGGGGGAGTTCCCATCGCCATGGGTACCATGTAATCCCGTACTACCATGGTCGGATAATTGGCGATTAAACCGTCTTCCCCACCTGGTTTGCCAGGTGAGGAGGGGGCTTTGGACCCCCAGCGGATGAGCTCCTAACGAGTCAAACGGTCAGCCAAACTTCAGTTGAAATTGCGACCATTGTTGTACATAGCATTTAAGGCACCGTGCCAGTTGATGTTCTCAACGATGATGATGATGAGAACGACAGCATTTTGAAAGAGAAATTACGGTTATAAACCTAAAGATACCATTAACCAAACAGTATTATTGTATATTGCAGTTAATTTAAGAATGGTGGAGTTTGAAGTAGGATAATACTACGGTTGTTATGGGGGATTTTAACCTGCAGGTAGACTGGGAAAATCAGGTTGGTACTGGAACCCAAGAAAGGGTGTTTATGGAGAGCGTCCGTGGTGGATTCTTATGCCCCTGTCCCACTTAGGAAACCTGAACGGAAACCTCTAGAATCTTTGCGCCCCACCCAAGGTTTCCGTGCGGTTCCCAGAGGTTCCTGGGGGGTTTTGTCAGTCTCCCTAATGGTCGAAAATGGTTTCCGCTACTTCTATGTTCCGGCGATTATTTCAAAAATGTCAAAACCGGCCACGACTAAAAATAGGTTGCCGTTTTAAAAATCGGTAATTTTTAAGTCGAAGCCGGTTGCGATGCTAGTTGAAGGTGGTTGCCGGAGGTTGCAGGTAGTGGAAGGTAAGACTTTCACAAGTCTTGGACAACATGGACAGCATCAAAATACTTGCTGTGTAGAGAGGCAGGAACTTTGTGGCCCTTTACGATCATGCCATCTTGTAGTACTAGTTCATCACGGATGACAAAGAAGGGCCGAATTTGGAAGTGGTAGATTGTGTTGCTTGTCAGGCCATCTGCGCTTAATGACAGAGGAGAGTTATCGTAAGGTATCGTCAGCGGCAGTGTGAGCTACTAGGTCCTCCAAGCAGGACGAGGGAATAAATGAAATCGTCATCTGATGTGGAGGAACCCTCGCAGGTCGTTTGAGGAGCACGCGATAGGGTGTCAGCCAGGTGCATGTCGTTGCCACCTTTGTAGGCTAGAACAATGTCATACTTCTGAAGCTGCAGCAACATCCGTTGAAGGCGTCCTGGAAAGGCGTGTATTGGTTTGTTCAATATGCTGATCAGGGGTTGATCGTTAGTTTCAATCATGAACATTTCCCCTAAGATCAAGTCATTAAACTTGTTGCATACGAAAACGACCGATACCAGCTCCTTTTCAATTTGCCGTAGCGTTGTTCCGTGCCTGTCATGGTGCGTGAGGCATAGGCAACAGGCCGGTTGCCGTCACCTTAATCTTGGAGGCAAGCTGCTCCTAAACTGTACTGTGAGGCGTCACAAGTCAGTGTGACCGGTAATTTAGCATTAAAGTAGGCGAGAGTGGGGGCACAATTTTAAGAGAGAAATAAATACCGATAATCCAAAAATCACGAGGGGGGAAGAGTTATATTGGCAAAGTGAATTCTTGTTTTACCACGGCGAATGCTAAATCATAGTGGCGTAAATAACCGTGGACCATTTCAGGCAAAGCGGTATATGTTATTTTATTGCATAGAATTGCAGAAATAGGAAATCAAAACAGCGCTCGACCAAACTAGGCGATAATCTCATTGGATCCTTCGAAAATACTTTCAAATCGGACGAAATAACCATAAACCCAAAATGTTTTATACTTACCTTTATATTTATTGGAAAGGTCTTTGCCTGTACGAAATAATAAGTAGCGAGCTAAGTAAATAATTGATTAAGAAGAACACAATGAAGTACACCACGCATATTTCGAACGACGGCACCCGCGACTGAGCACCACGGAGGCCGTGAAGTGGGCTCGGCCGCTCGGCACCACGTTGGCGCCCACAGACGCAGCTCCAGCCGAGTGCGCACTCCGCTCGATCAGCTTTATATTCTCGCCGGGCGAGGCGGGCGCCGCCCGTGAGTGACAGCAGACCAGGCCAATCAGTGCGGCGATGGTGCAGGAAGGGTCTTCGCCGTTCCGGCGACTGACAGGAGAAGCGACAAATCTACGTGACGGCAACAGACAGGAGAGGAGACCAATCTGCGCATGCGCGGTTTAAATAGTTTTAGACCTTAATAACTTAAAAAATATACCATCGATCGGAACAAAACGTATTGCCCTTGTAGCACAGGAGAATGGCGAGTAAGTCTGCAAAAAATCGTAGACCTCTATCCCTTACCGATCTTGCGCAAATAGAAAAAAAACGCTAAACCGGAAGAGTACAAATCAGTTTTAGTATAAAAGATAGACAGTGGATAGATACATAGATAGATAGATAGATAGATAGATAGATAGATAGATAGATGGATGGATGGATGGATGGATGGATGGATGGATGGATGGATGGATGGATGGATGGATGGATGGATGGATGGATGGATGGATGGATGGATGGATGGATGGATGGATGGATGGATGGATGGATGGATGGATGGATGGATGGATGGAGGGAGGGAGGGAGGGAGGGAGGGACGGACGGACGGACGGACGGACGGACGGACGGACGGACGGACGGACGGACGGACGGACGGACGGACGGACGGACAGACAGACAGACAGACAGACAGACAGACAGACAGACAGACAGACAGACAGACAGACAGACAGACAGACAGACAGACAGACAGACAGACAGACAGACAGACAGACAGACAGATAGATAGATAGATAGATAGATAGATAGATAGATAGATAGATAGATAGATAGATAGATAGATAGATAGATAGATAGATAGATAGATAGATAGATAGATAGATAGATAGATAGATAGATAGATAGATAGATAGATAGATAGATAACCTACATGAGGGTGGATGGAGCCCGGTTGAACCTTTCTGGAAAAGGCAACCGTCCCGGCCATCTTCATTACCGTGGCTATTCTTGATAAATATATTACATGATATTTAGCAGGCTTAGCCGCAAAGGTTCACTTTGTACACTGTTACTCCCAAATGAACACGGTGTCCCGTGTGGGTTGTTTAGAACACTCTTTCTGACTTCACCTAAATTAAGTTAAGACATGATCGGTAAAAATTTAGTTTTATATGCTTTTCTGGGTAGCCCATTGTTTTAAGATAAAGATGCGCACACCTATTGGCCGATGCGCCATGCAGCTGATATTAAATAAGCTGTGCTGTTTTCATCTCATACTCTTGAATGAATGAACGAATGAATGAATACGTTTATTGGCCAAGTATGTATATACACAAGAAATTTGCCTTAGTACTCCGCTCGCAAGTGACAAGTCTTCGTCCTACTGTTCAAAGCATTATCCAGCATTGCGGAGGAGTCTTGTACTAGATAGCCTCTTGCAATTGCATTACATTTCATGAAACATCAGCCGACGCGAAAACGTGATAACACGTCCAAAACCACTATGCTCTTCCCTCCCCGCCAATTGTCAGTCATATATATTTGTTGCCTGTTTCGCTGAATTATTTTACCTTCTTCATTCTGACCCATTTTTCCCTCTGTTAACACACAAGATAAATTATAAGGTGAAATACGATAAATTCCCCAGCAGAATATTGAGTACATTTGGGAGAATTTTACTCAATCATTTCCAATCAAAGTTTAAATGGCTGTAAAAGTTGTAGAAGACTGTACAATTAATTTGAACACCGTTAGAATTTCTAGATTCGTTGGTACGAATGCAATAATGCCCATTGGTGCCCTGTAGCTGCTCACTCCCGTGGGAACCCTGACTTGTCAGACATATCCTGGTCAGTATTTTGCAACTCCAAGATTAAAAAATATATTTTGTCCTTTTTTCTCATGATCTAACTTTGACCATCTATGTTTACAGTTTACCCATATAATCGTCCCATTTTTAAACTCCCAGAGCCATCTGCTCTCGTCAAACTTCCCCGCAGCTAATTTTGTTCGGAAATTCAAAAGTCATTGGAGCTGACGTAGACCACTCTGTCCATCAAATCTTCTCCGCCAGGGTCAAGTTTCTCCGTCAATTCAATAAGGATAGGAATTGCGCTGGACGCAGTGCGGAAGTGGATCGGCACAGAAATACGCAACTTGTCTTCAGAGAAGACCTTTCCAGCCATCATGATGCACTCCATAATAATTCACTTGAAAGACCGAATGGAGTTATCACTTTTGCAGAACGAAATGTAATACTTGTTTTTACATATCCGACAATCACGAAGTGAACTTCTGTTGTATATATGATTGAAAGTACCATGATGATTGAAAGTATTAACATTTTTTTCTCCTGACCTGTTTCTTGCTGTGTTCTTGTCAACGCTGCGATGTCTAAGTCTGAAAGAAGGTGGATTACGAATAAATTGAGAACATATGATGACAATTTACACCTAAGATTGCTTTCCTGTCTAATTAAACAATGACATGTACTTCAATTTCAATTACCCTATATATTCCAAATTCAACAAATGCTCCCAGATATATTCTGGTGATGTCCAATAAATCTCGTAATCCAGAAGTATTACAGATGCACTGCTTCCGTATTTTGGCAGTCTCCACGTGTTTCTCCTCCGGGCGTATGTGGAACTCTTCCCACCATTTCCTGGTACCCCATAACTCTTTCCAAGTGAATACCACCGTGAGCAAAATCCATCTCATCGTTATATTGACTGTGCTTCCTTCCAGACTGCTTCACGTAAAGATATTAGTCAGTGCACAACGTTGCTCCAGCTCCACCATATATGACGTCTGAGATGCGTTTTCCCCTAATTGTGGATCGCACTCCAGCGAAGTTGTTCGACTTTGAATAATGTGTTCTCTGCTCTCATCTACTGTGGTCTCATCGAAAGGGAGGATATGGGGTTCTTGCCTTTATTATCCGAATCAGCAGGCTTCATGCTCATCGAATTGTATCCACCAATTGCAATTCATGCCACTATCTGCAGCGGCATGCATGTGTCTGACTCCATCAAACGAGTGGTAGACAGAAAATGCTGGCGTAATTCAGCGGGACAGGCAGCATCTCTGGAGAGAAGGAATGGGTGACGTTTCGGGTCGAGACCTTTCTTCAGACTTTCATCAGAAGCCTCACCTTTGTTCCCCTCTGCCCACTTCAAAAAGTCCTCAGCAGAGGCCTCACCTTTGTTCTCCTCCTCCTCCCCCCCCCCCCCCCCCCATCAATCGAGTGAACGCATGAGCAAACATTTGCAACGAAGAATATTCGAAACGTTTCCCCATCAAAGCATCTTCATTATCGTGATGTTAGAACATTAGAATTCCTATATAGGACGGTACGCGCTCGTTAGCAGGAAACAGCATGCATTTGATTAAAATCAAAATGGAAAGATGGACTGAGTCATGAGTATGATTGCTGACATACAATTAGAAGGCATTGGCGACTAAAGGAAAAGGACAGTGAGGTTTTCCTTTGAAGTTAAAGAATGAACTGCATTGAATTCTGAGTGATTGTCCGGTTAGCCCACCCACAACCACAGTACAGGGATGTGTAATATTTAGTGTCTGATACGTATGGAAAAGTCATGACTAGCCCCATAGAGAGTGACATACATATCTGATTAGACACATTTACGATTAGAGCAGTGTACGGCATTACCTGTAGATCTTAGATTAATATTAAACAGTCTGTAATATTGTAGTCAATCTCATACAACATTTCATGTCACATTGTTTGCAGTATTTGTTTTATTCTCTTAATTGAAGGTAATTTGTTGGATTCACGAAGCTAGATAAAATAGTCCTGTCTGTTCTGCTCTGCGAATCTTGCCTCGCATTTACCCTACGTGGACGAGTTCAGGCCGAAACCGCAGGATATGTTTGTAAGAAAGGTGACTATAAATGAAGTAAAGTGTTTATTTAGCCTTTACGTTTTTTTTGGTTAAGCTTTTGAGTTATGACACAGCACTGGAGAATGTTAGGGATCTGTGATGGTTTTATGACATGGGGCGTAGGGCTGTCGTTTCGGCTCAATGGTATGTCATGGTGGGAAAGGGTGAATCACCTGATTAATGACACCAGTTTCTCCATACAGGAAAGCTTCCTGTCGGTCTAACCGTTTAAACCCCCTTTTAATTTTAGTTTTCTCATTGGGATTTTATGCATGTAATGTTTTGCCCAGCTTCTGAGTTTTCGTCAATAATGATATTTGACATTTGACGTTATTTCAGATTCTCCAGGTATGGTGCCCGTTGTACTGAAATAGCCCAACACATCGTTATCATTTTAGACACTCCGAGAATCCTATCTTCTTCATTTCACTATTGCAGAGTTTTCTCAATATTCTTTATTCTCAATAACCGCCCTTCATTTACATCTTCTCCAGATAGATTACGTGCTATTACAAATACATCATGACGCCTTTCCAGCAATTACCTAATCCTGTCATCCACGTGCTCTTGTTAGCCATCCTATCTTTGAAATTACCTTTATCATCTTCACCCCTCTCAGTTCTCCGAATCTCAAAGGTACCTGTTTTCTGAACATTCCCAACTGTTCCCACCCTGTCTTTGAATTTACGTTGGCTCTTTCCACACCTCTCACTTCAACGAAACTCCTGAACTTTCTTGAGTATCATGGAAAGTCATCGACCTGAAATATTACATCGTTGCCTTTCTCCAAAGACACCGTCCGACCTGCTATGTGTTTACTGAATTTTATTTACTCTATTCTTTTTATTTTCGTGTTTACAATAATTGCAAATAATTGTGTAGGTAGAATATATTCACCCACGATAAATGTGAAGGGCGACGAAAGACGGAATCCATAATCTAATTTTAAAAGGCTAAAACCATCGATGATAGTAAAACGATTCGCTATAGTTTTGGTATACCAATGGAGAATGATTCATTATAAATTTTGTTTTAAAAATCTGCACATCACTCTCTTCGTGAAGGTCACAAAATGGTGAACAGTGTAATTTTTGTAATTATTATTTGCATAGATTTCCAGAATAATATTGTTCTCCCCCCTCCGCCAACTATTAAAGACATCGTTGTGGCGCGTGTTGTGAAATACATCGCTGAAGTAATTTACCTTCTTCGTTCTGGTGCGCTCTGTCGTCTGTTATTACACAGGATAAAAAGGTGTCAGGTGAAATACAATAGATTTCCCTGCAGAATATTGAGAACATTTGGGAGAGTTGTTACTGAATCATTTTCAGTGTAAATTTTAGAAGGATGTAAAAGTTGCTTGGCGACTCTTGGCGACTGTTGCTACGTGTTTGCACATAGTGTGAGCAGTCGGTTAAGACGTATGTTGCAACCCAATGAGTAATATGTGTTTATACACCGCAGCACGAGTACTTGCGCCATGATCATTTGAGAAAATAACTTTACTCTGTGTTCCGTTTTATTGTAGCCCTTCTGCTATACAAATAAAGGTAACTTAATTACAGTTGTCTAATTTTATGTTTAAGTTTTGTATCATTACATGGTCGTGAAGTACATGGCGAGACCCATTGATATAATAACATGATGTCGCATACGCAACAAATTCAGCAGCACCTGAGGATTAAGCACCCTCCACAATTGTTACTCCTGCATCAAAGATGACAATTGTTGAATCCCTCGCAGTTACGTTTGTAAATCAGAACACCTGACTTCTTCTTCTGAATATAGGCTGCGGCAGATCCAGGGACGAGGACAGCACAGAGCCGGTCCTGTGCGGCAGGGGAATTACTCCCGGATTGTTTGGAGTCGGTGGAGTGGCAATGTGCAAGGTCTGGGCAAAGGACATGAGTGAATGCGCTATGTTTGTTACCGTCTTGCGGAAGTTGGAAATACCGAGTTTGTCTCCAGGGGACATCTCCCCACCCATGTTCGGATGTACTCCAAATAATTCACTTGAATGACCGAATGGAGCTGAAGCGATCATTTTTTGCGGAAAGTAAAGTAATATTTGTTTTTACTAATCCATCAACCACGGCGAAGTGAACATTTCATTCTCCTGACCTGTATCTTGCTGCTTTCTTTCCATCGTTGTGAAATCTAAAATAGAAAGACGCGTGGATTAGGAATGCATTGGGAACATATGACGACCATTTATGACGTAGATTGTCCCCCCCCCCCCCCTAATTAACCAATGCAATGTAGTTCAATTTCAAATACCCATATATATTCCACACCAAACAAAATGTTCCTAGTTTTATTCTGGGGATATCTAATAAAACACATCATCATGAAATATTACATATGCACTGCCTCTGTATGTTGGCTGTGTCCACATATTGTTCACGGGGGCGTGTCTGGGTGACTTCTCGGCATTTCTGGCCCCTCCTAATTTTGTCTAAATGAACACAACTAAGTGAGCAAAAGCAAGCTCATCGATATCTTGTTTACGCTCCCTTCACCTCTGATTCGCGTATTGACAAGCGCCATTGGTCATAGTTGCTCCACTCCATCGTATATAACATCAGATAAACCTTTTGCCCATAACCGTGGATCCTACTCCAGCACAATTCTTTGATTTTGAATAACGTTTCCTTTACTATACGCACCTCTGATTTCCTCTCCTGTGCTCTCATCTAGAGGAATTGTTTGGGTTTTCTTGTCCTCACTATCTGTAACTGCAGCTTCCATTGTCTCCGAATTATAAGCAGCAACTAAATGCCACTCTCTGGATGGCGTGCGTGAGTCTGAATCCATCACACGAGTGAACGCGAAAGGAACTGTTTACAATGCATGATATCAGAAATGATTACCCATCAAAGTTTCTATATTGTGGTGATGTTAGAACATCACATTTTATTCATAGGGCGGTCAGTGCTAGTCACCAGGAACAGTACTAAAGCATTTACAATTCAAATGGGAAGGTTGGATTGATCAAATCATGGGTATGATTGCTGATTTAAACAATTGAAAGGCATGGGAGACCAAAGGAAAAGGCCAGGTAGGTCTTCCTTTGCAGTTGAAGTGCGAACTGCATGACATTTTGAGTGATTTTCCGGTTGGCCCACCAACAACCACACTGAATTCAGCGATGTGTAATATTTAGTGTCTAATACGCATGGGAAAGTAATGTCTAACCACATACATATCTGATTAGATACGATTACGATAGGAGCAGTGTACGGCATTAAATGTAGATCTTAGATTAATATAAAACAGTCTGTAATATTGTAGTCAATCTCATACAACATTTCATGTCACATTGTTTGTAGTATTTGTTTGTTTCCCTTAATTGATGGTTATTTGCTAGATTCAATAAGCCAGATAAAATAGTCCTGGTTGTTCTGCTCCGCGAGGCCGAAAGCGCAGCATAAGTTTGTAAGAAAGGTGACTATAAATGAAGTAAATAGTTTATTTAGCCATTACGTTTTTTTTGGTTATAATTTTGGGTTATGATACAGGACTGGAGAATGTTAGGGATACTTGGTGGCTTCTATGACATGGGCCGTAGGGCTGTCGTTTCGGCTCAATAGTATTTCATGATGTGAAAGGGTGAATGGTCTGATAAATTACATCAGTTTCTCCATACAGGAAAGCCGTAGGTCTGACCGTTTAAACCCACTTTTAATTTTAGTTTTCTCCGTCGGATTTTATGCATGATATGTTTTGCCCAGCTTCTCAATTTTCGGCAATGCTTGACATTTGACATTTGACGTTATTTCAGTTTCTCCAGTCATCGTGCCCCTAGTACTGAAATAGCCCAGCTCTTCGTTTTATTTCAGATACAGCGAGAATCCTATCCTCTGCTTTTCACTATTGCAGAATTTAGTTTGTTCTTTATTCTCAGTAACCATCCTTCATTTCCTTCCAGATAGATTACGTGCCACTACCAATACATCGTGACACATTTTCAGCAATTCTTGTCATCCATGTGCTCTTGTTAGCCTCCCTGTCTTTGAAATTACCTTTATTATCTTCACCCCTCTCACTTCTCCGAATTTCAAAGATGCCTGTTTTCTGAACATTCCCAGTTCCCGTAGAACGTCGTCGACCTGCGATATTATTTATTTGTCTTTCTCTGGATACGATGTCTGACTTACTACATGTAGCGAGAATTCTGTTTAATTTATTATTTTTTACTGAAGTGTGTCCATTAGTTGCAAATCTATGGTTATATAAAATGCATTCACCCACGATAACTGTTAAAGGTGACGAAAGACGGAAATCACAATCTAATTTTACAATGCCAAAGTCATTGATTATAGTAAGGTTATTCATTATACATTTGGTATACGAATGGGGAATGATTATTTATACATTTTGCTTTAAAATTCTAGAAATCGCTCTCTTCACGAGGGTTACAAAATGGTGAGCAGAATCATTTCTGTGATTATTATTGATTATTATTTATATAGATTTCCAGAATGATGTTGCTGTTCTTCCTCCACCAACTGTCAGAGAAATAGTTGTTGCGCATATCGTGAAATACATCGCTGAAGTGATCTACCTGCGTCATTCTGAAGTATTGATTCGTCTGTTAATACACAAGGTAACAAGGTACCAGGTGAAATACAATAGATGCTCCTACAGAATATTGCGTACATTTGGGAAAATGTTTACTCCATCATTTTCTATGTAATGTTTAAAAGGATGTAAATGTTACTTGGTAACTCTTGTCAACGTGTGGCATGCTACGTATTAGAACATCTTGAGTAGTCGGTCACGACATATATTGCAAACCCCCCTCCCACACAGTCTCCTCCCCCACACACCCTTCTCTCCCCCACGCACCCATCCCACACCCCCCACACCCCCATCTCCTCCCGCATACCCCCTCCCCCACAACCCCCTCCACCACCCCCCCCTTCTCCACACATCCCTTCACCCACCCCATTCCCCCACCCCTTTTCCTCACAGCCCCATCCCCCACACCCCTCCCTCCCCACACACCCCCTTAACCCACCCCCCTCCTCCACCCCCACACCCCTCTCCCCCCACACACCCCCTCCCCACAGCCCCCTCCCCACACCCCCTCCCCCACACGCCTCTCCCCCACACCCCCCTTCCCCCACCACATTCCCCAACCGCCCTCCCCTCCCCACCCCCTCTCCCACACCCACCACATCCCCCCTCCCCCACCCCCACCCCTCCCCAACCCCATCTCCGCCACACCCTCCCTCCCCCACACCCACCCACCACCCTCTCCCCACCCCTCCTCCACACCCCCTTCCCCACACCCCACTCCGCCACCCTCCCCTCTCCCACACCCCCTCCCCCTAAACCCCCCCCCCACACCTTCTCCCCAATAACCCCCCCTCCCCCACACTCCTCTCCCCGACGTTGGTGAAATAATTTACCTGCTACTTCTGGGCGCATTTTTATGTCTGTTAATGCACAAGTAACAGGGTATCAGTTGAAATACAATAGATTCCCCATGCAGAATGTTGAGTACATTTGGGAGAATGTTTACTCAATCATTTTCAATGTAAAGTTGCTTAGCAACTCTTGTCAGCGTGTGGCACACAACGTGAGTAGTCGGTCACGATGTATGTAGCAAACTACTGTGTATTATATGCTTATACACGGCAGCCAGAATACTTGCTCCATGCTTAAGTGAGAATTCTTTTAAAAACTCTGCGATCAGTTTCAATGTCACATTTCTTCTACACTAATATTGGAGTTGTCAACGATAATTTAGTTACTTTTGTCTGTTTTTTGTCAGTATTGTACCATTATACATTGATACAATATTATATCATTACGTCGTCGTGGTACACGGCAAGAAGCTCCATGAAATGTAATAACAGGACATGGCATATGTACCTGATTCAATCACGCAAGCAAGCAAGCAAGCAAGCAAGCAAGCAAGCAAGCAAGCAAGCAAGCAAGCAAGCAAGCAAGCAAGCAAGCAAGCAAGCAAGCAATCCATCCATCAATCAATCCATCCATCAATCAATCAATCAATCAATCAATCAATCAATCAATCAATCAATCAATCAATCAATCAATCAATCAATCAATCAATCAATCAATCAATCAATCAATCAACCAATCAATCAATCAAGCAATCAAGCAATCAAGCAATCAATCAATCAATCAATCAATCAATCAATATATATTACATGTCATTTGATCCTCAGTGAGGCTCAAACGAAACTCCGTTTCCACAGCCATACAAACAAAGACAATTTCCTACAGACATACACACAATTCAATTTACAAAAACATCCATCACAGTGAACCCACTGTGATGGAAGGCAAAGTCTTTTCACTCCCCTGTTCTCCATTTCTCTCCCGATGTCGAAGCCCCAGGCGGGCGATGGTGAGTCCCACGGCCATTTTAGGCCGCGCCGGGCGATGTACGGCCCCGCTCCCGGTCTAAATGTCACAAAGTTGGAGCCCCCGGCGGGCGCTGGAATGTCCCACGGCCATGAAGCCGCGCTGGGCGATGTACGGCCCCTCTCCGGGTCGTTCCAACCCCGCGACACTGGCTAGAGAAGTCGCGTTGCGGGAGCTTCGGAAAGCGGTCTCTCCACCAGGACCCGCGAGCTCCCGATGTCCCAGTCCACCGGACCTGCGGCTGCAGTTGGAGCCTCCGAGCTACGTGGTCGGGCCGCAGCAGCGAGTCACCACCGCTCCCCATGCACCGATGCCGTCCAGCCCCACGATGGTAAGTCCGCAGCTCCGCAGGCTCCGTGACTGGAGAACCCAGGTCGTTCAGGCTGGAGGCCGCTCCACGGTGCTAGGCCCCAACAACAACGGAGACCCGACAAGGAAAAGGTCGGGTCTCCCGTACAGGGAAGAGATTTTAAAAAGTTTCCCCCTTCCCCCCACACATACACAGTTAAAAACACTATTAAAAAACACAAACAACTACATTTAACTAGACAAAAAATTAAAAAAAGACAGACAGGATGTAGGGTCCGCTGTGACAGTGAGTCGCGCCGCCATTCTGCAGCATCTAAAGATTAATCACCCACCACCATTGCTATTCCAGCATCAAAGATGCCCATAGTTGCATCCCACGCATTTACCTTTGGAGACCAGAACATTTGGCTGCGTTGCCTCTTCTGGAAAATAGGCTACGGCAGCTCCAGCGATGAGGACCGCACAGAGCAAATCCTGTGAGACGGGGGAATTACTCCGTGATTTCTTGGAGTCGGTAGAATGGCGATATGCAAGGACTCGACAAAGGACCTGAATGAATTCGCCACGATTGTTACCGACTCCGGACGGAACTGCGCTGGACGAAGTGCGGAAGTTGGAAGGCGCAGAAATGCGCAGTTTGTATCCAGACAATATCTCTCCACGTGTATTCCATACTAATTCACTTGAATGAACGAATGGAGCTGAAGCGATGACATTAGCAGTTCTTTATCCTGACCTGTTTCTTGCAGCTTTCTTTTCAACATTGTGATTTCTAAAATGGAAAGACGTGTGGATTAGGAATGAATTTGGAACATATGATGACAACTCATGCCTTAGATTGATTTCCTTCCGAATTAAACAATGAAGTGCAGTTCAATTTCAATTAGCGGTATATATACCACACCCAAAATAATGCTCCCAGATTTATTCTGGGGATATCTATTTAAGCTGATAAAGACGTATTGCAGATGCACTGCTTCTGTATGTTGGCAGTTTCCATGTGTTTCTCACGGGGGCGTATCTGGAACTTGTCAGCATTTCCGGCACCTCCAAACTCTATCTAAGTGAACACAATGTTAAGCAAAATCCACGTCATCGTTATCTTGTTTATACCCCCTTCCACTCTGCTTCACGTAATTACACGAGCCAATGCACATAGGTACTCCAACTCCACCATAGATAACAGCTGAGTTGTTTTTTTCTCCGAACTCTGGATCTTACTCCAACAAAGTTCTTCGATTGTGAACAACGTGTCCTTTATCATATACACATCTGCTTTCCTCCAGTGTGCTCTAATTTAGAAGATTTGTATGTGGTTCTCGTCCTAGCTATCCGCTTCAGCAGCTTCCATTGTCACCGAATTATTTCCAGCCATTGCAACATGATGCTTCCATCTGGCCGGTGTGTGTGAGTGAATCCATCAAACGGGTGAACGTGTAAGCGAACGTTTGCTATGCTGAATATTGGAAATGATTTCCCATCAAAGCATCTTTATTGTGGTGATGTTAGAACATTAGAATTCCTATATTGGAAGGTTCGTGCTCTTCACCAGGAACATAATTAACGTGGTTAAAATTCAAAAGGGAAGGTTGGATTGACTGGATCGTCATGGGTATGATTGCTGACTGATACAATTACAAGACCAGAGACATTCCTTTGAAGTTGTAGACAGGATGCATTCCATTCTGAGTGAGTTCCCGGTTGGTCCACCCACAACCACACGGAGTTCAGCGATGTGTAACATTTAGTGTCTCATTCGCTTGGGAAAGATGTGACTATCTACATAAAAACTGACATACGTATCTGAGTAGAAACAATTACAATTAGTGCAGTGTACGGCACTAAATTTAGGGCTTACATGAATATAAAACACTGCAGTACTTTAGTCAATCTCATACAACATATCATGTCACATGTTTTGTAGGATATGGTTGACAGAAAGGTGAATACAAACGAAGTAAATCAGTTATTCAGCCTTTATGTCTTTTTGGATAAACTTTCGAATTCTGATTCGCAGGCGAGAGAAAGTTAGGGATCCTTTGTGGCATCTATGACAAGGAGCGTAGGACTCGATTCGGCTGGATAGTATTTCATGATGTGAAAGTGTGAATGACACGACCAATTTAAACAGCCTATCCTTACAGGAAAGCTCGCTGTCAATCTATTCCTTTAAACCTCTCTTTATTTCAGTTTTCCCCGTCGCATGTTCTGCATCCTTTGTTTTGTCCCGCTTCTGAATGTTCTGCAATATTTGACATAAAGTCATCGACATGTGACATTACTTCAGTTTCTCCAGTCATGGTGCCCGGCGTACTGAAATAGCCCTGCATTTCACTAATGCAGAAGTTTGTTTGTTCCTTGTGCTGAGTAACCACCCTTCATTTACTCCTATTCCATTTAGATGACGTGCCACTACCAATACACCATGACGCTCTTTCATCGATCACCTATTCTTGTCGTCTGTATGCTCTTGTTAGCCATCATGTCTTTGGTAATTACCTTTGTCATCCTCACCCTTTCACTTCTATTAATCTCAAAGATGCCTGTTTCGTGAACATTCTCAGTTCCCGTAGCAAGTCGTCGACCGATTAATTACTTATTTGTCCTTCTCCAGAGACGCTATCTGACCTGCAAAAAATTACCAGAATGTTCTTTAATCTGTTCTTTTTACTGAAGTGTGCCCATTAATTGCAAATATATGGCTACGCAGAATATATTCACCGCGATACGTGTGAAGGGTGACGAAAGACGGAATCCATAATCTTACTTTAAAAGGCCAAATACATAGATTATAGTAAAATTATCCATCATGCATTTGGTATACAAATGGAGAATGAATCTTTAAACACTTTGCTTCAAAATTCTACAGAATAGAATAATTTCTATGATTATTATTTGTATACATTTTCAGAATAATTTTGGTTTTCACCCTCCACCGACTGTCAGAGAAATTGTTGTTTCACGTGTGGTGAAGTATTTAGCTGAAACAATTTACCTGCTTCTTTCTGACGTGTGGTTTCGTCTGTTAATGCACAAGATAGCATAGTGTCAGCTGAAATGCAATAGATTACCCTGTAGAATATTGAGTACATTTGGGCGAATGTTTACTCAAGCATTTTCAATGTAAAGTTTAAAAAGATGTAAATGTAAAAGATGTAAAATATGTAAAAGATGTAAATGTTGCTTGGCAACTATTGTCAGCGTGTGCCATGCAACGTGTTGGCACACAGCGCGATCACGACAAATGTAGCAAACTAATGTGTAATATGTGGTAATACACTGGCGCCAAAATACTTGCGCCACGATCACGTGAGAACATGATTTTACTCTGCAGCCTGTTTTAATGTATTCTACAGTTTAATATTGGACCTGTAATCGGTGATTTAATGAAATGTGTTAAATGTTATCAGTATTGTTCCATTATACATTGATACACGGATTTTATCATCACATCGTCGTGAGGTAGACGGGGACACCCATTAATGTAACAACAGGACATGGCATATGTAACAAATTCTGTAGCAACTGTGGAATTGGGGATGTGGATTAATGGGCAAATAACTAATTGGGTATTAGAATGGGGATGTCCAAGGACTTGACAGATGACCCGAATGAATACGTTAAGGTTATTACCGACTCGGTAAGGAATTACGCTGGAGAAATTGCGGAAGTTGCAAGACGCAAAAATATGGAGCTTGACTCCAGAGAATATCTCCCAACCCATAACTCCGATGTATTCCATACTACTTCACTTGAATGACCGAATGGAGCTGAAGCGATTACTTATGCAGAACGAAAAGCAATACTTGTTTTTACATATCCAACAACCACGTAGACGTGAACTTCTGTTGTACATATACGTTGATGACTGAAAGTATTAGTTATTCCTTCTCCTGACCTGTTTCTTGCAGCTTTCTTTTCAACGTCCTAATTTCTAAAATGGAAAGACGCGTGGATTATGAATGAATTTGAAACATATAATGACCACTCAGGTCTTAGGTTGTTTTCCTGTCTAATGAAACAATGAAGTGACGTTCAATTTCAATTACCCGTGCACATTTCACACCAACAAAATGCTCCCAGTTTTATTCTGCGTATACTTAATAAAACTCATCATCAAGGGGTGTTGCAGATGCACTGCATCTGTATTCTGCAAGTTTCCAAGTGATGCTCACGGGGGCGCATCTGGAACTCCTGTTACCATTTCCTGACACATCCTAACTCTATCTAAGTGAACACAACGTTCAGCAAAATGCATGTCATCGTTGTTTTGTTTATGCTGTCTTTTACTCTGTATCACGTAATTACACGAGCAAATGCACATACTCCAGCAAAGTTCTTCGATTTTGAATAACGTGTCCTTTATCATACGCACCTCTGCTTTCGTCTAATGTGCTCTCATCCAGAGGATTTATATGGGGTTTCTTGTCCTCGCTATCCGTATCAGCAGCATCCATTGTCACCGAATTATATCCAGCGATTGCAACTGGATGCCACTATCTGGCCGGCGTGCGTGAGTCTGAATCAATCAAACGAGTGAATGCATAAGCAAACTTTTACTATGCTAAATATTTTGGCAGTTCAGGCATGTTCAGGCTCAGTTTAGCATTGTGTTGACGTTAGAACACCAGAATTTCTATAAGTCCGTGCTCGTTACCAGGAAACAGTATGAACGTGGTTAAATTTCAAAAGGGAAGGTTGGATCGACCATGTAAATGATTACTGAATTATACAATTAGACGGGAGTGGAGACCAATGGAAAAGAGCAGGGAACTCGTTCTTTTGAAGTTGCGACAGAACTGCATTTCATTATGGGTAGTTACCCGGTTGTTCCACCCACAACCACATGGAATTAAGGGACATGTAATATGTAGTGTCTAACTCCCACGGGGACGACGTGACGATCTGCATATAGACAGGCATACGTATCTGGGTAGATATCATTAATGAGTTAGAACAGGGTACAACACTCAATTTGGAGTTTACGTTAATATAAAACCGTCTGTCGTTTTGCAGTCAATCTCATACAACATATCGTGTCACATAGTTTGTATTATTTGGTTTATTCATTTAATTGATGGTCCTTGGTCCCTAAGCAAGATTAAAATAAAAACCTTATTGTTTAGCCCCGAAAATATTGCCTCGCATTTACCCTACGTGGACGGGTTCACGCGGAAACATGAGGATATACAGTATATGAAAGAAAGGTGACTGCAAATCAAGTACAACTGATATTCAGTCTTTTCATTTTTTTGGTCAAAACTTTCAAGTTATGATACAGGAGTAGTCAATGATAGGGATCATTGCTGGCATTGGTGGCTAGCGTTTCGGCCTAATGGTATTTCAATACAATACAAAACAATACAATTTATTTGTCACTTGAACCTCATAGAGGCTCAAATGAAATGTTGTTTCTGCAGTCATACACACAAGAAAAAAAGACCCAAAACACAACGCAATTTACACAGACATCCATCACAGCGCATCTCCTCCTCGCTGTGATGGAAGGCAAACACGTATCTCTCCCCTGCACTCCCCATTCCCCTCCCGATGTCAGAGTCAAAGCCCTCGGCGGGCGATGGCAATTGTCCCGCGGCCATTAACGCCGCGCCGGGCGATGCAAGGCCACGCTCCGGGTCTTGTTGTTGGAGCCCCCGGCGGGCGCTGCTCGAGGTACTCCTCGACCCCGCAACTCGGGCGGGAGAAGTCGCCGTTGCGGAAGCCCCGAAAAGCGGACCCCTGGGACCCATTCATCATATGGACGGGTGAATGACGTATCATTTAGATCCGTTTGCCCTTGCAGGAAAACTTTCTGGCATTCCCACAGTTTAAGCCCCTGTTTAACTTAATTTTCCCCGTAGGATTTCCAGCACCTCATGTGTTTTTATTCTTTTCAATTAACGGCAATTTTTGAGATAAGGTAATAAATAGGATTTGGCGTTATTTGAGTTTTTCCCATTCATGATGCCGGTGTACTGAAATAGAACAGCACATCACTTTATTTCTGATTTCCAGAGAATGTTGAATTTCCCATGTTTGCTATTTTGTCCCTGTCCTTTCTTATCAGTAACTTCCCTTCATTTACACCTCCTCTAGATATATCACCTGTCATTCATAATACATCATGACGCTCTTTAAGCAATCACCTATTCTTATGATCCATGTGGGTCTTGTTGCCCATCCTGTCTTTGAAATGACCTTTCTTATATCCACCCATCTCACTTCTACGAAACGCAAAGATGCCTGATTCCTGAACATTCTCGGGTTTCATTGAATGTCGGCGACCTGAGGTATTACATCTTTGCCTTTCTCCAACGACGTTATCTGACCTGTTGTATATTTCCAGAATTTTATTTAATCAATTCTTTTTACGTAATTATGTCCAATAATTGCAAACATATGGGTATGTAGAATATATTCACCCACGATAACTGTGAAGGGAGGCGAAAGACGGAATCCATATTTATTTTATTTATCCATTTTAAAAGGCCAAACTCCGAAATGATACTAAAACGATTCATTATATTTTAGGTATAGCAATGGAGAATGATTTTTCAGAAATGTTACTTTAACATTCTACACATCACTCTCTTCGTGAAGGTCATTAAATGGTGAACAGAATAATTTCTGTGATTATTATTTGTATACATTTCCAGAATAAAGTTGGTCTTCCCCCTCCACCAACTGCCAGATAAATAGTTGTTGCTGCATAGCTGAAGTAATTTACCTGCTTCGTACTGACGCATTTTCCCGTCTGTTAATACACAAGGTAATCAGGTGAAATACAACAGATTCCCCAGCATTATATTGAGTACAATTTTGGGAATTATTCCTCAACCATTCACAATGTAATGTTTTAAACGATGTAAAAGCAGCTTGGCACCTCCTGTCAGCGTGTGGCATACTACGTGTTTGCACATAGCGGGAGCAGTCGGTCACGACGTATGTTGTAACTACTGTGTAATACATGCGTAAACACTGCGGCCAGAATACTTGCGCCATGGCCTTGTGAGAACATTATTTTGCCCTGTGACCCGCTTTAATTTTGACTTCTGCTAAACTAATATTGGAGTTGTCAACGGTAATTAAATTACATTTGTTTATTTTTTTATGTTTAAGTATCGTGTCATTACATCGTCGTGAAGTACTCGTGTTCCGAACGAATTTAACATGTTGGAACTCTGGGTGTGTTTGCCCCTGTGAATGATCCATCTGCCTGGGTCTCGACCATGGTAGCAGCAACCAAGAAAACAAAGATTAAATACGAATTTGCATCAATCCCAAGGAATTAAACACTGTCATTAAACGCCCACAACACCCGATGCGAACGGTGGAAGAAGTCGCGGCCAATTTGGGAAAAGCAACAGTATTCTCAGTCCTGGACGCAAATAACTAATTCTGGCGGATTCCACTAGACCATGAATCCTCCATGTTGACCACGTTCGGCACACCTTTCGGACGCTACAGATTTTTACGTGTGCCATTTGGAATAAACTCGGCTAGTGAGTTCTTCCAACGTACCACGGAGCAGTTATTTGCCGGATACCCATGTGCTATCAATGTAGATGACATCCCAGTCGCCCGGGAGCACGAAGACCCTGCCAGAGCAATCAACCTCACGTTTGACCCCCCCAAAATGCAGGTTCCGGGCCAATGAAGTGAACTATGTGGTCATGTATTCACCAGCGCCGGTCTCAAACCAGACCCCATCGCTATCAACGAGCTG
This sequence comes from Amblyraja radiata, assembly GCF_010909765.2. Lineage (NCBI taxonomy): Eukaryota > Metazoa > Chordata > Chondrichthyes > Rajiformes > Rajidae > Amblyraja > Amblyraja radiata. Next base: position 24,735,712 of record NC_045979.1, on the reverse strand, counting down.
CCAATGCCCACGGACGTGACTGCATTACAATGGTTTTTACATATTCAACAACTACGGAGAAGTGAACGTCTATTGCATATAAACCTTGATGATTGAAAGTATTAGCATTTCCTACTCCTGACCTGTTTCTTGCAGCTTTTTTTTTAACGTTATGACTTCTAAAAAAGAAAGACGCGCGGATTATGAATGAGTTGGGAATATATGATGACCACTTAGGCCGTAGATTGCTTTCCAGCCTAATTAAACGATGACATTACAATTTCAACTACCCGTATGTATTTCACACCCAGCAAAATGTTCCCAGATTTATTCTGGGGATATCTAATACAACTCGTCATTCAGATGTATTACAGATGCACAGTTTCTGTATTTTGTCAGTTTCCACGAGTTTCTCACGGGGGCGTATCTGGAACTCTTGTCAGCATTTCCTGGCACCTCCTAACTATACCCAGGTGAACACAACCGTGATAAAAATGTCTTTCATCGTCATATAGTTTATTCTCCCTTCTACTCTACTTACGTGAAGTAGAGTAGAAGGGACAGCTGACAATTCGAGCCAATTCACATAGTTGCTCGAGCTCCATCATAGATAACATCTGAGATTGTATCCCCTAATCGTGGAACCTACTCCAGCAAATGTCTTCGACTTTGAATAACGTGTCTTTATCATACTCACCTCTGCTTCAATCTACTGTGCTCTCACGTAGAGGATTTATATGGGGGTTTTGTCATTATGCTCTCATCTGTCGCCGAATTATATCCAACAATTGCAACTGGATGCCAGCGTACTTGAGTCTGAATCCATTAAACAAGTGAACGTGTAACCAAACATTTACAATGCTGAATATTATAAATGATTACCCATCAAATCTTCTTCATTATGGTGATGTTAGAACATCGTAATTCCTATATATGACAGACTCTGCTCGTTACCTGAAAACAGTGTGAATGTGGTAAAAATTCCAAAGGGTAGGTTGGATTCACAAAATTGGCATGGATGTGATTACTGAATTGTACCATGAGAAGGAAGTGGCGAGCAAATGAAAAGACCGGGGAACGTCTTCCTTTGCAGACAGAACTGCAGACAGAACCTGCAGACAGAACTGCATTATATTCAGAGTGGGTTCCCGGTTAGTCCATCCACAACCACGTAGAATTCAGGGATGTATAATATTTAGTGTCTAACTCGCACTGGAAAGACGTGACCATCTGCATTTAGACAGACATATGTTTTGGGTAGACACCATTAATGACAGTTAGAGCAGTGTAGGGCACTAAATCTGGACTTTACATTAATATTAAATCGTCTGTCGCATTGCAGTCAATCTCAGTCAACATTTCATGTCACATTACTTGTAGCACTGGCTTTATTCACTTAATTAATGTTTTATTGGCCAGTTTCCATAAACGAGATTAAAATGTTCTGGTTGTTTTGCTCTGACAATCTTGCCTCGCAATTTTCATCCGTGGACGGGTTCATGCGGAAACCGCTGGATGTTTTTGAATGTTGACTGCAAATTAAGTAATTCGCAGCCATTTAATATTTTGGTCAAAGCTTTCAAGTTATGTTACAGGAGTAGAGAATGATAGGGATCCTTGCCAGCATATATGACAAGGGCGGTAGGGCTGGCATTTCGGCCTAATGGTATTTCATGATATGAACTGGTGAATGACGTTATCATTGAAATCCGTTTATCCTTTCAAGAAAGCTTTCCGACCGTTTAAACCCCCTGTTTAATTCAATTTCTCTCGTCGTATTTCCAGCCCACTACATCACGTTATTTCAAGTTTCCCGAGAATGCTCTCTTCTCCATGTTACAATTGCAGAGTTTTGTTTGCTGTTTTGTCCATGTGTGTTTTCTCAGCAACCTCCCTTGCTATGTATATCCATAATTTTATTTAATCTGTTAGTTTTATTTAAGTGTGTCCGATAATAGCAAAAATGTGGGTATGTAGAATATATTCACGCACGATAAATGTGAAGGGCGACGAAAGACGGAATCCATAACCTTATTTTAAAAGGCTAAAATCATAGATGATAGTTAAACGATTCATTATAGTTTTGGTATACCAATGGAAAACGATTCTTTATATATGTATTGTTTTAAAAATCTGCACATCGCTCTCTTCGTGAAGGTCACAAAATGGCGAACAAATGTAATTTCTGTGATTATTAATTGCATAGATTTCCAGAACAATATTGTTCTTCCCCCTCCACTAACTATTAGATAAATTGTTGTAGCGCCTGTCGTGAAATACATCGTTTAAGTAATTTACCTGCGTCGTTCTGATGCATTGGTTCGTCTGTAAATACACAGGGTAAAAGATGTCAAGTGGAATACAATAGATTTTCCTGCAGAATATTGAGAACATTTGGGAGATTTTTTACTGAATCATTTTCAATGTAAAGTTTAAAAGGATGTAAAAGTTGTTTGGCAACTCTTGTCAGCTACGTGTGAGCATTCGGTCACGACGTATGTTGCAACCCAATGAGTAATATGTGGTTATACACCGCGGCACGAGTTCTTGCGTCATGATCATGTGAAAAAATATTTTTACTCTGTGTCTCGTTTCAATGTCGCCCTTCTGCTACACAAATATTGAAGTTGCCAACGGTTACCTAATTAAATTTGTATATTTGTATATTGTATCATTATATGTCCGTGAGACCCATTGACAAAAATAACGTCGAAGCATATGCAGCAAATGCTGCAGCACCTGAGGATTAAGCAACCCCACCCCCCCCACCATTGCATCAAAGACGACAATAGTTGAATCACTCGCAGTTACGTTTGTAATTCAGAAAACCTGACTTCTTCTTGAATATCGACTGCGGCAGATCCAGGGATGAGGACAGCACAGAGCCGGTCCCGTGCGGCAGGGGAATTACTCCTGGATTGTTTGGAGTCTGAATCCATCACATGTGTGCAAGCGAAAGGATACTTTTACAATGGTTGATATTAGAAATGGTCCCCCATCAAAGCTTCTTATTGTGGTGATGCTAGAACAGCCTTTTTCTTCCCGTGTACCCGTGGCAACTTAATGTAACAGTGAAATTTCAATTCACATAACAATGTAATTTCGCTTATTTAAGAATAACTAATGATGAACAGATACCGATATACCAGAACCAAACACATCAGTCAACGAGAACAAATATGTACAAACTCAGAATCAACAAATTTACTCCATGGGTCGGTGAAATTTACCCCCTGGGGTAATTTACCCCTGGGGGTAAATTTACCCCTGGTTGGGAACCCTTGTGTTAGAACTTCAGAATTCCTTTCTAGGACGGTCCGTGCTCGTTACCAGGAAACAGCTTGAATCTGGTTAAAACTCAAAAGGGAAGGTTGGATTGGCAAAATTGGCATGGGTATGATTACTGAATTTTCCAAGTACATGGAAGTGGAGACCAAAGTAAAAGACCAGGGAACGTCTTCCTTTGAAGTGCATTATATTCAGAGTGGTTTACCGGTTGGTCATTCCACAACCGCATGGAATTCGAGGATGTGAGACATTTAGTGTCTAACTCGCACGGGGACGACGTGACTATCTGCGTATAGACAGACATACATATGTGGGCAGATACCATTAATGACCGTTAAAACAGTGTATGGCACTGAGTTTGGAGTTTACATTAATATAAAACAGTGTGTATCATTGCAGTCAACACGATAACTGCGAAGTGCAACGAAAGTTGGAATCCATAATCCTATTTTAAAAGGCTAAATTCATAGATGATCGTAAAACGATTTATTATATTTTTGGTATACAAATGAAGAATGATTCTTTATACATGCTGCTTTAAAATTCTACGCATCACTCTCGTCGTGGAGGTCACAAAATGGCGAACAGTAATTTCCGGGATTATTATTTGTCTAGATTTCCCGAATATTTTTGGTGTTACCACTCCAGTTGTTAGATAAATAGTTGTGGCCTGTCGTGAAATACGTCACTGAAGTAATTTACCTGTTTCGTTTTGATGCATGTTTTCGCCTGTCAATACACAGGTAACAGGATATAAGGTGCAAGACAATAGATTCTCCTGCAGAATATGGAGTACATTTGGGAGAACTTTTACTCAATCATTTTCAATGCAAAGTTCAAATGGATGTAAAAGTTGCTTGCCAACTCTTGTCAGCACGTGGCATGCTACGTGATTGCACATAGCGTGAGCAGTCGGTCACGACGTATGTTGCAAGCTAATGTGTAATATGTGCTTTACAATGCGGCAAGAATACTTGCGCCATGAATACGTCAGAAAATAATTTTACTGTGTCTCCTTTCAACTTTGCCATTCTGTTACACTAATATTGAAGTTGTCAACGGTAACAGTTACATTTGTTTATTTTTTATGTTTAAGTGTATCCTTACATGGGCGTGAAGCACACGGGGAAACCCAATAATATAATATAATGACAAGGCAAATGTAACAAATTCTGCTGCATCTGAGGATTAAGCACCCTCACCACTGTTATTCCAGATTCAAAGATGCCTTTAGTTACATCCCTCGCAGTTACCTTTTGAAACCTGGCATCTTTTTCAATATAGACTGCGGCACCTCCAGCGATGAGGACTGCACAGAACCGATTCTGTGAGACAGGGGACTTACTCCGGGATTGTTTGCAGTCGGTAGAATGACGATATGCAAGGAGTCGATATAGAACATGAATGAATACGCCATGGTTGTTATCGACTCCGCAAGGAACTGCGCTGGATGACGTGTGGAAGTTGGAAGACGCAGAACTACGCAGTTCGGCTCCAGAGGATATATCTCCACCTGTGACTCGGATGTATTCCATACTATGTCAATTAAATGACCGAATGGAACTGAAGCGATCATATTTGCAGAACGAAAAGTAATACTTGTTTTTACATATCCAACAACCACGGCGAAGCGAACGTCCATTGCATATAAACGTTGCTGATTGAAAGTATTAGCATTTCCTTCTCCTGACCTGTTTCTTGCAGCTTTCTTTTCAACGTTGTGATTTCTAAAATGGAAGAACGTGTGGATTATGAATGAATTAGGAATATATGGTGACCGCTAAGGGCGTAGATTGCTTGCCAACCTAATTAAACGATGCTATTTCAATTTCAATTACCCGTATATATTTCACACCCAACAAAATTCTCCCAGTTTTATTCTGGGGATATCTAATAAATCTTGTTATCCATATGTATTACAGATACACAGTTACTGCATTTTGACAGTTTCCATGTGTTTCTCACGGGGGCGTAACTGGAACTCTGGTCAGCATTTCTTGGCAGCTCCTAACTATCTATGCGAACACAACCGTGAGCAACCGTAGCTATGGGCACCCTACAAATCCAAAGCGTAGCAATGGGCACCCTCCAAATCCAAGGCATAGCCACCATATTGCCACCCTACCTACGTCCAAGACACCTCACACGCTGTTCGTCTCCTCCATGACTTCCGTTTTCCTGTTCGCCACTCCCTCATCGTCACCATGGATGACTAGTCACTCTACTCCTAGATCCCCCATCAGGAGGGTCTTAACCCCCTCCCTTTCTTCTTCGACCGCAGAACCAACCAATCCCCGTCTACAAATACACTCTTCTACCTAGCGGAGCTGGTCTTTACAACTGTTCCTTTGACTCCTCCCATTTCCCAACTGTTCCTTTGTATCTCCCATATCCTCCAAATCCAAGGCGTACCAATGGGCACGCGCATGGGCGCCATCTATGCCTGCGTCTTTGTAGGGTACGTCGAACAATCCTTGCCCTATCCCCGAATTCGACCTCCGCTACATTGACGACTGCATTGGTGCAACCTCCTGCACCCATACAGATCTCACTGACTTCATCCATTTCACCACTAACTTCCATCCGGCACTCAAATTCACCTAGACCATTTACGACATATCCCTACCGTTTGTAGACCTCACTGTCCCCATTGCATGTAACAGACTACTGACCGACATCTACTACAAACCCACTGATTCCCATGTCTATCAGGACTACACTTCCTCCCACCCTGCTTCCTGTGAGGACTCTATCCCCTACTCCCAACTCCTCCGTCTACGCCGCATCTCCACCCAGGATGAAGTGTTCCAAACCAGGGCATCGGATATGTGCTCATTCTTTAGAGAACGGGGGTTCCACTCTTCGACTATAGATGAGGATCTCAACAGGGTCTCCTCTATGTCCCGTAGCTCCGCTCTCACCCCCCCCCTCCCCCACCCCCCACTTCGGATTTCTAGAATTTTAAGTGTTTATCTGCTTTTCAATTAACTGCAATTTTGGACATGAAGTATATGAATTTGGCGTTATTTGAGTTTTCCCCACTCATGGTGCCAGTAATACTGACTTTGCCCACTACTCCACTTTATTTCAGGTTTCCAGAGAATGCTCTCTTCTCCATGTTACAATTGTAGAGTTTCGTTTGCTCTTTTGTCCGTGTGTTTTTTTCTCAGCAACCTCCGTCCATTTATATATCCTCCAAATACATAATCTGCTATCCACAATACATCATGGCCATTCAGTGATCAACTATTGTTAGAAACTATTCTTAAATTCTTAAAAAATCCTCAAAAATGGAAATATACGTGGATTATCAATGAATTGGGAACATATGACGACCACTTATGTCGTAGATTGCCTTTCTTCCAAATTAAACAATGAACTAGAGCAAAATTACCCGTATATATTCCACACCGAACGAAATGTCCCTAGTTTTATTCTGGGGATATCTAATAAAACACACATTAGACTAATTCCGCTCATTGTGCCCGCCGGACTGAATTAGCCCAGCACATCACTTTATTTACGATTTCCAGAGAATGCTGTCTGATCCATGTCACAATTGTAGAGTTTGCTTGCTCTTTTGTCCCTGTCCCTTTCCCCTCAGTAACCTCCCTTCATTTACACCTGCTCCAAATACTTTACCTGCCATTCACAATACATCATGACGCACTTTCAGCAATCACCTATTCTTGGGATCCATGTGTTCTTGTTGGACATCCTGTTTTTGAAATTGGCTTTGTTATATCGACCCCTCTCACTTCTACGAAACTCCTGCACATTCTCGGGTTTCATTGAAAGTCATCGACCTGAAATATTACATCTTTGCCTTTCTCCAAAGACGCTGTCTGACCTGCTATGTTTTTCCAGAATTTTATTCAATCTATTCTTTTTTTTGAAGTGTGTCCAATAATTACAAATGGAAATGGAGAATATATTCACCCACGATAACTGTGAAGAGCAACGAAAGATGGAATCCATAATCTTAAGGCTAAAATCATAGATGATCGTAAAACGATTCAATATACTTTTTTATACAAATAAAGAGTGATTCTTTATAACATGCTGCTTTAAAATTCTACTCAACACTCTTGTCGTCACAAAATGGTGAACAGTGCAATTTCTGAGATTATTATTTGTCTAGATGTCCCGAATAATGTTGCCCCCCCCACCCCCCCCCCCCCCCCCACCACCAGTTGTCAGAGTAATAGTTGTTGCGCCTGTCGTGGAATTCATCGCTGAAGTAATTTACCTGCTTCATGTTGACGCATTATTTCGTCTGTTAATACACAGGTAACAGGATATAAGGTAAAAGACAATAGATTCCCTTGCAGAATATGGAGTACATTTGGGAGAAATGTTACTCAATAATTTTCAATGTAAAGTTCAAAAAGATATAAAAGAAGCTTGGCAACTCTTGTCAGCACGTGGCATGCTACGTGATTGCACATAGCGTGAGCAGCTGGTCACGACGTATGTTGCAAGCTAATGTGTAATATGTGCTTATACGATGCACATACGATCTAACTGTAGTCTTGTAGGTCAAGATGGCTGCCGTGAAGAGAGAGTGGACGCTGGCACGATTTGGTTGCCGCTGCTCTCTCTTCACACTGTGTTTTTGATTTTCTGTTTTTTTGGATTGAATTCTGTTTTTAATTTGTGTCATTGTGATGTCTTTAATTACTTGTTTTACTCCGATTATATGTTTTTATTCCGATTACTATGTAAGGTGTCCTTGAGATTTTGTATGAAAGGCGCCCATTAAATATAAAATGTATTATTATTATTACGATGCGGCAAGAATACTTGCGCCATGATCACGTGAGAAAATAATTTAAATCTGTATCTCGTATCAATGTTGGCCTTCTATTACACTAATATTGGAGTTGTCAACGATAACTTCGTTACCTTTGTCTATTTTGTATGTATAAGTATATCATTACATGGTCGTGAAGTACACGGGGTGACACATTAATATAATAATATGAAGAGGCATATGTAACAAATTCTGCAGCATCTGAAGATTAAGCACCCTCCACCACGGTTATTCCAGCTTCAAAGATGCCTCTAGTTGCATTCCTCTCATTTCCTGGCATATTTTTGAATACAGACTGCGGCACCTCCAGCGATGAGGACTGCACAGAACCGGTACTGTGAGAGAGGGGAATTACTCTGGGATTGTTTGCATTCGGTGGGATGACGATATGCAAGGACTCGATAAAGAACCTGAGTGAATACGTCACGGTTGTTACCGACCCCGGAAGGAACTGCGATGGACGAAATGCGGAAGTTTAAAGAGGCAGAAATACAGATTGTCTTCGGAGGATATTACCCCATCCACGACTCGGATATATTTCATAAAAAATCACTTGAATGACCGAAGGGAGCTGAAGCGATCACTTTTGCAGAACGAAAAGCAATACTTGTTTGTTCACATCCAACAACGACGCAGAAGTGAACATCTGTTGTAGATCTACCTTGATGATTGAAAGTATCGTATTTTATTCTCCTGACCTGTTTCTTCAAGCTTTTCTTTCAGCGTTGCGATATCTAAAATGGAAAGTGGATTAGGAATGAATTGGGTACTTATGATGACCACATGCCGTGGCTTGCTTTTCTGCCTAATTAACCAATGCAATGTGGTTCCATTTCAATTACCCGTATATATTCCACAGAAAACAAATGTTTTCTGTTTCATTCTGGGGATATCTAACAAAACTCGTAATTCAGAAGTATTATGGAGCACAGCCTCTGTATTTTGGTAGTTTCCATGTGATTCTCACGAGGGCCCGTCGCGAACACTTCTCGGCATTTCCCGCCACCTCCCACTCTATCAAAGTAAACACACTCAAGCAAAAACAATGTTATTGTTGTCTTGTTTATGGTCCCTTGTTCCCTGATTCACGCAATGACACGAGTCAATGCTCACAGGTGCTCCATCCCCAATCGAAAATAACATCTGAAATACTTTTGGGATTGACAAAATTGGCATGGATGTGTTTATTGAATTATTCAATTGGAAGGAAGTGGATAGATTGCCTGGATAATGTTGCTCTTCCCCCTCCAACAACTGTCAGATAAATAGTTGAAGCAATTTACCTGCTTCTTTCTGATGCATGTTTCCGTCTGTTATTACACAAGGTAACAAGGTATCAAGTGAATACAATAAATTCCCCTGCAAAATATTGGGTACATTCTGGAATTTTTTACTGAATCAATTTCAACGTAAAGTTTAAAAGGATGTAAAATTTGCTTGCCAGCCTGTTTTGTCAGCCTGTTGTCAGGCGAGAGAGAAGGTGAACAGCGTGCAGTAGTTGTGCACGTAGGCACAAACGACATCGGGAAGAAGATAAAGGAGGTTCTCTAACATGACTTCAGAGAGTTGTGAAGTAGACTGAAATGCCTGATTTCTCGGGTGGTTATCTCTGGATTGCTTCCAGTACCTCGTGCTAGTGAGGACAGGAACAGGGAGATAGGGGATCTGTATGTGTCGCTGAGGAGCTGCAGCAGGGAGCAAGGATTTAGATTTATAGACCACTGGGATCTCTTCTGGGTTGGAGCGTATTCCCCATTATGTGTCCTTCTGAAGTTGATAATCAGCTCCTTGGTCTTAGAGGTGTTTAAGGAGAGGTTGTTATTTGAGCACCAGTCTGCCAGATTCTGCACCTCCGCTCTGTAGTTTGTTTCATCATTGTTGGTGATCAGCCCGATCACCGTTGTGTCGTCTACAAACTTGACAATAGTGTTGGTGTCGAATGCAGGAACACAGTCGTGTGCGAAGAGGGAGTAGAGCATGGGGCTCAATACACAGCCATGTGGTGTGCCGGTGCTCAGGGTAGTAGTGGAGGACAGGTGCGGGGCCAGTCTCACTGCCTGCGGTCGCTCCGTCAGGAAATTCAGGATCCAGTCGCATATCGACGAGCTGAGGCACGGACGTCACTCGGAGAATAGTCGCATCCTCGCCACAGAATCTCCTGTCCGCTCCTCGGACAATGGAGTCACCCACTCACTAGGGCTCTGCCCGACGTCGGTCTCGCCTGTCGCGTCCCATCTCTAGGATTGGAGCCACCGACATGCCCGCCGCTCGGACTGGAAACATCGTCTCCCCGGACAGTTCCCAAGAGGGCGTACCTGTTTTCATTAGCCACAGCCACAGCCATCTGCGCCTTCTGCACTCCACGATTTCCATCCGTGTCTACCTCACTGTAGGCACCTGAGGATTAAGCACCCTCTGACATTTTTATTCCATCATCAAATATGACTACGGTTCCATCCCTCGCACTCACTTTGGGTAATCGGAATACATGGCTGGGATAGTTCTTCTTGAAAATAGGCTGCAACTGAAGAGCGCAGCTCCAGCGGCGAGGACTACACAGCGCTGGTACTGGAAGACCGCGGGTTTACTCCGGGATTGTGTGTAGTCGGTAGACTGGCGGTGTGGAAGGACTCGACACCAGACCTGACCGAATACGCCCCGGTTGTTACCGACTTCATAATAAAATATATTGGCAAGTGCGCTCCCACCAACCCATTCAAGTGTTCTTCAAACGTCTTGGATGAACCAAGTCCGCAATCCACTGAGAACCAAATCTCAGTAGTTCATGTCTGGCGATGGAGATTCATATCGGAGGTTCAGAAAACACTTCGATAAGGCCATCTGAAACGATGAGACGCTTTCATTGTAAATTGGAGGATGCGACGGACGATTGGCAGCTATGAGAGTACTTGGACACTATCACAACCTACAAGGCGAAACCAAGTGCCAACTTATGTGACAGTGTGGCCACATTCCCAGATGAGCTCAAAGGTATTATGTACACTTGGAAAACTAGAATGCGGATTTCTAGGATTTCTTGAATTCTAGGGCCACTGTAGCCCCGGGTGGCATTGAAATCTCAGTCACCGAGGCCGATGTCAGAAGATCTTTCATGATGTTGCACCCTAGGAAAGCGCCTGGGCCTGATGGTGTGATTGGTCGCCTTCTCAAAACCTGTGTGGATGCTTTAATAGTAAATTTAAATGGCCACAGTCATTTTCTTGTAAAAGTGGGTATCGTATAGATAATATGTCCGTTCAGCACGAGGCAAAATAAAATCGTGCTCAGCAAAGAAGACGGCGTGTAGCAAAAGAGCACATGTTAATGTAACTGACATCCAGCGTGTGCACGATTCTCGATACACATGCGAAGTGCGAACCTTATAGTTCTCTGCCATTTCAGCAGCTCGTTCTCAACATGTTGCACGGTCACGTTTCTCCATCAATTCAGTAAGGTTAGGAACTGCGCTGGACAAAGTGCAGAAGGGGGAAGATACAAAAATACGCAGATTGTCTCTGGAGAATATCGCTCCACCCATTCCATAATAATTAACTTGAATGACCGAATGGAGCTGAAGCGATCAATTTTGCAGAACGAAAAGGATATTAAGGAGTAAGCCTTAAGAATAAGGAGTACGCCATTTAGAACTGAGCCGAGGAAACATGTTTTCTCACAGAGAGTGGTGAGTGTGGAATTCTCTGCCTCAGAGGGCGGCGGGGGTGGGTTCTCTGGATGCTTTCAAGAGAGAGCTAGACATTGCTCTTAAAAATAGCAGAGTCAGGGGATATGGGGAGAAGGCAGGAACGAGGTACTGATTGGGAATGATCTGCCATGATCACATTGAATGGCGGTGCTGGCTCGAAGGGCCGAATGGCATACTCCTGCACCTATTGTCTATTGAAAAGTAATACTTGTTTTTACATATCCGACAACCACGGATAAGTGAACTTCAGTTTTATATTTACCTCATTGATTGAAAGTTTTAACATTTCTTTCAACTGACCTGTTTCTTGCTGCTTTCTTTTCAACGTTGAGATTTCTAAATTGTAAAGCAGCATGGATGAGGATAAGATGACGACTTGGGCCTTAGATTAATTTCTTGTCTAATTAAACAATAAAATGTAGTTCAATTTCAATTACCCGTATATATTCTAATGCTCAATTTATTATTCAGGGGATATCTACTAAAACTCGGCATCCAGGAGTATTAACGGATGTACTGCTTCTGTATTATGGCAGTTTTCATGTGTTTCTCACAAGCGCATATCTGGAACTCTTCGCGTCATATCCTGGCACCTCTTAATTCTATGTGTGGCAAAGAACTGCAGATGCTGGTTTAAATCGGAGGGAGCCCCAAAATGCTGGAGTGACTCGGGGGCATCTCTAGAGAGAAGGAAGGGACGACGTTTCGGGTCTGAAGAATGGTCTCGACACGAAACGTCACCCATTCCTTCTGTCCAGAGGTGTTGCCTATCCCGCTGAGTTACACCAAACTTAACACCAAAAAAACAAAGGAGATAGTTGTGGACTTCAGGAGGGGGAGGAGGAGGACTCAAGCAACGCCGATCACCATTAAGGGCACTGAGGTGGAGGTGGTCGCTAATCACAGGTACCTTGGGGTGCAGCTTGACAGTGAGCTGAACTGGAAGTGTCATATGGAGGCGGTGTACAGGAAGGGACAAAGCCGACTGTATTTTTTAAGGAGGCTGAGGTCATTTAATATCTGCCAACCCCTACTGTGCAGTGTCTACCATTCAGTGGTGGCCAGTGCTCTGTTTTTTTGCTGTGGTCTGTTGGGGAGATGGCGCCCGTATAGCGGATAAAAACAGACTGGACAAACTAATCAGGAAGGCCGGCTCAGTGGTCTGGGCTGAGCAACGAACGGTCCAGCAGGTGGCAGAGGCCAGAACTCTAAATAAACTAGGTTCTATAATGACAAACCCCACTCACCCACTCCATGCCCTGAAGGTGATCAAGAGCAGCATCTTCAGTCAGAGGCTGATTGCACCAATGTGCAAAACGGAGAGATATAGGAAGTCCTGTTTACCAGCTGCTATAAGACTTTATAATGCGCATAAATAATTGCACTTTTTATAAATTAATTGTATTTTAACTTGTATTTTAACGTTTTTTTAACTTGTTAAGTATGGAAGCCATTTGAGGAAATGTGTGGTGTTATGTAGGTATGTTGCAAAGCCTACCTGAAGCGTCGTTGAATATCTGCCGCTGAGGTTGTGCGCGATTTTGGCGCCGTTTAGAGGGGGCGGGTTTAAAACGCGATGTTCTCTAAGCTGTTCCAATCGAAAATGTTCAGCCTAGTTAATTATTAACGAAAAATCGCTGATAGACCCCATCGCAAAAGCTATTATTAGGTTTAAAGGCCTTGAATAATAGTTATAGTAGTTTAAAAATCAATCTTTAAACCCGCGATCGTCAGCAACCGCAGGGTCTCATAAAGAAAATAGCAGAAGGTAGGTTGTATATTTTTACATTCAAAAGGGCTTCTAAAGATCCTTTTATACAAAATTTAATATTGCGAGTAGCTCAATTTGGGCCCATTATATCGCGCAGTATTTTTCTCGGCATTTGAGGCACAAATCTACCGCAATGTGAACGTTCTAAACCAGCGCGTTCCACAGGGACCCACTGGAAAGCTGATTTAAATGGGCATTTATTTACAGCAACTGAACACTGAATTCCTTCCATTTGGCCTATAAATTAATGTAAATGAGATTTTAAAATCATGTTTTATTGTGAATTATTTGTGAATATTATTTGGACATTTAGGCTATTTAAAAATGTTAATCATTTATTAAGAAATGGATAGATGTTTAGATCTAGTAATTGAAGTCTGAAATTAGCTACAATTAGGTAACTAACTAATTATATGCTTTAATTTCAGGTCATCCAAGTAAGATTATTTTATATTTGTTTCAGAATGCTTCAATCTATGATAACTGAAAATTTCATTCAGTTCTCTTAATTTTTAAGAAAGTTATGGGCTTTTGACTGTTCACGATCACACATAGAATTAAGAGGTGCCACGATCACAATAGAAAATCAATAGGGAACAAGATGCTCATTTCCGAGTATGAAAATGGCCACAACTTTTTAAATACTTGAGATATGAAAGTGAATTAGATGTCAAATTAAACTTATTTTTATGCTTTATCTGATGGGATAAATTACAGACTTGATTTTAAAAATCTCAAAATTTTGTAACATTGCTATGTTATGTTTGTCTTGAAGCTGTCGTGGCACTGTAATTTCCTGAAAAGGATTATTAAAGGTATATCTTATCTTATCTTACTCCAGCAATTTAGGTCTACCTCCTAACTCTACCTAAGTGAACACAACCGTGAGCAAAATCCATTTAATCGTTATCTTGACTATGCTTTCTTTCACTCCTCTTCCCGCAATAGCATGGTCAATGCTCAAAGCTGCTCCACCTCCCTCCCTATATTTGAGATACCTTTTTTTCCCCAACCGCGGAAACAACTCCATCAACGTTCATGGATTTTGAATAGGAAGTCCTTTATCATAAGCAAACTTTAACAATGGTGAATGTCCGAAATATTTATCCATCAAAGCATTTTGATTGTGGTGCTGATAGGACATCAGAATTCCTATATTTGGCAGTTACTGCTTTTTTCTAGGAATCACTATTCAGGCGCGAGGCTAGAGGTTGGTATGGAGGGTGATGAGAGTTTATAGAGGACAACATGGAAAGGCGGAAGGCAGGGGGGAGGAAGGAATGTTAGTTTAAATTGCACTTATTTAATGTAAGCGGGCTGGCGGGTTAGTGAGATTAATTTAGGGGATTGATAGGTAAGTTCGACTGCGACGTAGCCATTACAGAAAGTTGGGTAACAGAGGAGCAGGACTGGCAACTCATGTTGTGTAAGATCATAAGGTCATGAGGTTATAAGGAATAGGAGTAGAATAAAGCTATTCGGCCCATCAGATCTACTCAGCCATTCAATGGTGGCTGATCTATCTCTCCCTCCTAACCCTATTCACCTGCCATCACTCCATAACCTCTGACACCTGTACTAATCAAGAATCTATCTTTCTCTGCCTTAGGAAATATCCACTGACGGCGTCCACAGCAATCTGTGGCAAATAATTCCACAGATTCACCACCCTCTAATTAAATAAATGTCACCTCATCTGAGGCCGTGACCTCCAGACATCGACTCTCCCACTAGTGGCAACATCATATCCACATCCACTCTATCCAAACCTTTTACTATTCTGTATGTTTAAATTAGGTACCCCTTCATTCTTGTGAACGCCAGCGAGTACAGGCCAAGCGCGTATAAACGCTCATCACAGGTTAACCTACTCATTCATGGGATCATTCTTGTAAACATCATCTGGACCCTCTCCAGAGCCAGCACACCCTTCCTCAAATATGGTGCCCAAATTTGGTGCAAAAGTGCTTCAAAAGAGACAGATGTGAGCGTAAAAGTTGAAGGTATGTTGCATCATTGGCTAAGGTGGATGTGACACCAGTTGTCAGACGGGACATTACGAACTGTTCGTCTCGTGACAATATGCGATGGATCTGAGGAACAAGAAAGGGAAGATCACCTTTTTGGGGGTGTACTTCAGGGCATCAAATAGTCATTGGAAGTTAAAAGAGCAAATGTCTAATAAGGTTGTCATAACAGGAGATTTTTAGTTTAGCAATATTGACTGGGAATGTCATAGCGCGAAGAATGAAAATCTATGTCTATGTCGAATATTGCTGCATAACTGCAAAGGGTGACAAAAGACGGAATCATAATCTTATTTTAACAAGCCAAATTCATAGATGAAAGTAAAACGCCTTATTGTACTTTTGGTATACATATGGAGAAGAATTCATTGTACATTTTGCTTTAAAATTCTGCACATGACACTCGTTGTGAAGGTCACAAAAAGGTGAGCGTAGTAAGTTCTGTGTTTACTGTTTGCATAGATTTCCGGAATAATGTCCGTCTTCCTCCTCCTCGAACTGTCAGAGAAATACCTGTTGCCCGTGTCGTGAAATACATCGCTGAAGTAATTTACCTCCTTTGCCCAGACGCATTTTTTCCTCTGTTAATACACAAAGTCATTAGGTATCAGGTGAAATACAATAGATTCCCCTGCAGAATATTAAGTACATTTGGGAGAATTTTACTCAATAGTTTTCAATGTATTGTTTAAAAGAATATAAAAGTTGCTTGGCAATTCGTGTCAGAGCGTGTCATGCTGCGTGTTCGCACTGAGCGTGGACAGTCAATCACGCCGCATGTTGAAAATTAGTGAGCAATATGTGCTTATACACTTGTGTCAATTATTTTACCCTTTGCCCTGCTTCAATGCTGCACTTCTTCTACACTAATGGAGTGTCAACGGTAATTTAATTATATTTGTTTATTTATTTATGTTTAAATATTGTTCCATTACATTGTCGTGAGATTTGCAAGAGATCCATTAATTTAATAACAGAACATCGCTTCACCTGTCTTCAAATCACACATCCAAACCAGGTCTATTTTGCAACTCCAGGTGTTTCAAAATAATATTATTTTTTCTATATTCCCTGGATCTAACTTTGAACAGATATCCGCGTTTATAGTTTACCCATATGGTCACCCAACGTTGAATCTCCCACGGCCATCTGAACTCAACAAACCTCCCTGCAGCTTATTTTATTCATGTCGGAAGTCCTATGAGCAGAATTTGGCCATTCATCCCATCGAGTCTACTCAGCCATGGCTGATCTATCTTTTCCTCTCAACCCCATTCTCCTGTCTCCACAGAAATGGTGAAACTTCAGTGTGCTCTCTCGACAGCAAGCCAATCAAGTTGCCGGCAAAATGTCCAACATCGCAAAACGGAAATCTTCACTTGTGGTCTCGGCTAAGCCCAAGGTAATATTATATTGTTACATATGTTCATATGCAACAAGTTCTCCAGTACCTAGAAATGAAGCGCCCTGCATCATAGTTATTCCACCATTAAAGATACCTAACGTTCCAGCCCTCGCACTCACTTTGGGAAGTCTGAACACCTGTCTCTGCTGCTTCCTCCTGAATACAGGGGCAGCGATTGAAGAGGCGCAGCTTCAGCTGCGAGGACTGCCCAGAGCCGGTCATAGACGGAAGAATTGCTTCGGGTTTGTTTCGATTCGGTAGACTGGCGAAATGCAAAGACTCCGGAACGGACCTGACCGAATGCGTCACGGTTGTTACCGCCTTCTTAAGGAAGTGTGTGGAGAAGATTGCACGAGGAAGTGTGTGGGGGTGGTCTCCTAACCTACCCGAGTGTTACCCAACCGCAAACCTTGAATGGACCAGGTCCGCAATCGTCTAAGGACTAGATCTTTGGAATTCAATTCTGGCGATGCAGATTCACGTAGGACTTCCAGTTACCACCTCGACAAGGCCATTAAAAAGATTCATAGATATTTTCACTCTACATTGAAGGATGGAACGAGCGTTTGGCAATCACGGCACATCCAATTATTGGATCGCTGCTGACAACCCAATCCTTGCTGGGTCACTGCTCGTGCGGTCGACCGGTCGGTGCAGAGAGTAGCTTTGAATGTTTGTCTCTTCGTTACGTTGCTTGTGTCCCTTTCTTTTTTTTAAAAGCTACTGTAATGCGCCCTTTTAAATTGCCCTTGGGGATGAATAAAGTGCTTTGAATTGAATTGAATTGAATTGAATTGAATTGAATTGAATTGAATTGAATTGAATTGAATTGAATTGAATTGAATTGAATTGAATTGAATTGAATTGAATTGAATATGCACATCATCAGCTCTTACAAGGCGAAACTAAATGTTATCTTACATGACACTGGAGCATCATTCTCAGATGAGCTCAATGAAGGCACATTGAAAAGAAGCACACGGATGTCATGCTCTGGTCCCCATAGTTCTCGATTACATTGTAATCTCAGTCACCGAGGCCGATGTCAGAAGATTTTTCATGAAATTGCACCGCGGGACCTGACGGTGTGCTTGGTCGCCTTCGCAAAACCTGTGCGGGCTAACTGACTGGAGTATTTTGCGCACGCTTTCAGAATCTCCCACAATAATTCACTTGAATGACAGAGTTGAAACGCTTACTTTTGCAGAGCTTACGTAATGTTTGTTTTTACTTATCTAACAAACCATGGAGGTGAACTTCTGTTGTGTTTATATTGACGAGTTTGTATATTGAGTATATATACCTTGATGATTGAAAATATTAGCATTTCTTTCTCCTGACCTGTTTCTTGCAGCTTTCTTTTCAACGCTGTGATTTCTAATTTGGAAAGAATCGTGGATTAGGAATGAATTGGGAACATAAGATGACCACTCAGGCCTTAGTTTGATTTCTTGTCTAATTCAACAGTGACATGTGATTTTATTTCAATTACCGGTATATATTCCACACACAACAAATGCGCCTCGTTTCATTTTGGGGATATCCAATAAAACTCGTCATCCAGAAGTATGTAAGCTGCATTTTTTCTGTAGTTTGGTAGTATCTATGTGTTCCTCACGGTGTCGTATCTAGACCTCTTCCCGGCATTTTGTGGCCTTTCCTAACTATCTAAGTTAACGCAACCGTGAGCTAAATCCATTTAATCGGTATCTTATCATTGAATTATTGTCACTGACAACTCCGTTTTCACTGAATTATATCCCCTGGAAGACCTCCTCCAATTAATCCAACTCCATTCGCAGGACGGAGCCAGCCTTCCTGATGAGCCTGTTGATTATGTTACCGTCCTCGGCATTCGCCCTGTCACCCTTGCACATGACAACTTAGAAGATTGCACTGGCCACCACCGATTGATAGAACATCTGCAGCATCTCACTGCTGACGTTGAAAGAACGGGGCTTCCTTAGAAGGTACAGACGGTTCTGTCCCTTCTTCTGCACTGCCGCAGTGCCTAAGCATTACTGGACCATTCTAGTTTACTGTCCAGCTAAATTTCAAGGTAATGCACTGCATGGTAAACTGTACATCCACACCCTTGATGGAAACAGAGGCAGGGGTGTGCCTCTACTCCTAAAGTCCAGCACTAACTCCTTAGCATTGTCGATGTTGCAATGGACATGATTTAGCCCACACCATTCACCAAAGTAGTTGACTACACCTCTGTATTCAGCTTCCCTCTCCTCACTGATGCAGCCCACAATTGCACAGTCATCCGAAAACGTCTGCAGTTGGCAGGAGTCCGAGTTGTATTTGAAGTCCGAGGTGCAGATGGTGAACAGGAAGGGAGAGAAGACCGTCCCCATCGGGGTCCCTGTGTTGCTCGCTACCATGTCCGAGGCACAATTCTGCAGTCTGTCATACTTTGAGGTCGGCCAGTCAGATAGCTGGTGATCCAGGATACCAATGGAACACTCACCAGCATCTTCGTCAGTTTTCTCTCTAGCAGTGCAGGCCGGATGGTGTTAAAAGCACCGGAAAAGTAAAAAGAAAACGACTCTGATAGTGCTTCCCGGCTTATCCAGGCGGAGCATGATGATGGCGTCCTCAGCACCCTCGTTTGTTTGGTAAGCGAACTGCAGGGGGTCCAGTTAGGGTTAACCAGGGGTCACAGCGAAGTGAACACCAGCCTCTTCAGGGACTTCATGATGTGCGAGGTCAGCGCTACCGTTATGTCGTCATTTGGGGAGCTGGGACGCGTCCTCTTTGGTACAGGAACCAGGTAGGGTGTATTCCACATCCCAGAAACCCGCTAGAGGCTCCGGCTCAAGTTCAAGATGTGCTGGAGTATTCAGCACAACTGGCTGGCACGCGCCTTGAGTACCCTAGGGCTAACACCATCGGGACCCGTGGGTTTGCCTGGGCGCAGTGTACTTAGCTCGTTCCTCAGCTTCTCAGCCTTGATAGTCAGGAGCGTCAAAGAAAGGACAGAGGAAGTGGACCAGGGGAATTGGGGGTGGCGAGTCTTTCAGGGAGCAGGGGAGAGGGTGGGTAGAGGTCCCTCCATCAAATCAGTTAAAACGCAGGTTTCGATCGTTGGCCCAGCCCTGAGTGCTTTTCCTCACCAGGCAATCGGACCAAGGGTCGGGGCTATATAAACCTCCTGCGACTTTGGAGCTTCTCAACATCAGTCTCTACCCGAGACTGCGAGCTCTTCGATGTTGAAATCCACAGGCCGCGTTTGGAGTGTCGATCCCAGGCAAGGGATCACAGGCTCCGATGGTAAGTGCATGGACCCGCAGAGCGACCTAACATCGATACGGAAAACAATCGCATCTCTGACACATAAAAGGTTTTCCCCGACCCCCACATAAAAGAAACTAGTGAACATTATCACATATTGTTAAAACAGACTAAAACTAACAAAAACTAAGAAAATACCGACAGACTGCCATCGCTGACGGCGCCACCACGAGAATACCATACCTGCATCCTTTTCACGTAATTCTTCATCTGCAAAGTGAATTCAAGCGATAACTTAAGAAATACGATTTCGAATATTATTCTGGATTAATACGAGGAATACTTGTCTACAACAGGAAAGGCCTCGAAACCCCTAAATTAAACTGAAACTACCAGATGTCGGTATGATTTATGATTCTCAGTGCTATTCTAAAATATATCACACATTGTGGAAACTTTTGCCTTTCGCATGATCCCACTTCAGACGAAAGCACACGAGGAAAGGTAGAAAAAGGCCTGCAAACCTTCTATTAAGTGTCATCTGCTATTAATATGTTTTCATCATCATTTCCCAACACTTTCACATAACACATGCTGTTCACAAAATATAGATCAATGTTTTGTTCAGATGCACGAATTGAAATTCCCTAACACTCCAGAAGAAAGAATTTATCAGACCTAAACGGAGATTCCACTATTCGTAAAATGTGGTCCGTGGGTTTTAGACACATAAATTAGAGAAAGAAGTGTATCTGGATTAAGCATGCCAAGCCCTGAAATAACTTTGGTCTTGAAATGTTGTCTAGCTCTCCTAAATCCAGGAAATAATGTTTGTGTCAATTTAATATCTCCTCATTCGGCAAACCCATTATCCCTGAAACCAAATTAGTGAATGGTTTTTGAACTCCCTCCACGGCTATATGCCTCATTATGCAAAGTTCCATAACGATCCAGTTAAGGTCTCATCAAAATCACATACACCACAGTGTCACTTCCTTGGTCTTGTATTCAAATCCTCTCAAAATACATGCTAAAATGCCCTTGACCACCTGGCATTTGCACGTATGTGATGGTCTTCGCTGACAAGAGTACACGTACGCATAGAAGCGCGCCTTTGAACGTTACCTGACGCCTCTGCTTTTACCATTTGCTTCATTTTGTGACAATCTAAAGTGAACATTTACAATTGGAGCAGACGTATCTTCAATGGGACGAGAGACAAGCTGGAGGGATCTTGTCCGACTAATCTGTTGGATATTTTCGAGGAAGTAAATAGCAGCATACACAAAGTGGTATCAGCGGATGTTATTTATTTTGATTTTCAGTCCTTTGATAAACGACCGCACGTGAGGCCATAGAGCAGGATGAGAACCTATGGGAATAGCATGGAGAGAAGATTGACAACATGGCAGACGGCAAAGAGTGGGAATAAAGGGAGCTTATTCGATTGGGTGTCTATGACTACTGGTGTTCTGTGAGGGTTGATGTTCGGTCCGCTACATTTCACGATGTTTATCAATGATTTAGGTGATGGAGTTGATGGCACGAGGATGGGTTGAGGGGTAGGTAATACAGATGAAGCAGTGAGTCTGCAGAATGACTTGGGCATTTTGCGAGAGTGGGCAATGCAGTGGCAGATTAAATACAGCGTGGCAAAGTGTGCAGTTATGGACACGTAGTAGGAATGGCGTAGACTATATTCTAGTTGGGAAAAGGATTCGGAAATCGGAGCTGCAAAGACACTTGGGAGGGCTGGTGCAGGAGTCGCAAAATATTAATTTGCAGGTTAAATCGGTAGTAAGGAAGGCAAACGCGATGGTGGCATTCAATTCGAGAGGATAGAATATAAAATCAGGGATGCTGGCACTGGCTAGACGGCATTTGAAGCATTGTGAGCAGTTTTGGGGCCCAAATCTGGGCAGGACGCGCTGGCGTTGGAGCGGGTCCCGAAGACGTTTACGAGATAGATTCCGTATGATTGTGTTAACGCATGGCGAGCGTTTGACGGCTCTGGGCCTGTACTCTCTGCTGTATAGAAAGATGAGGGTATCCCAGAGAAATGTTTGGTATTATGAAAGGCGTGGACAGATTGGATATGGAGAAGATGTTTCCATTGGAAACAATTGATAGAGGAACGGTAAGAATAACTTCAAAAGGACAGTTGGCTTTAGGTCTCCGGATAAAGGTTCACTCATTTTGGCTTTAATCGAAGATAAGTTTTCAACTGCAAAACGTTCGCTCATTTTGAACATAAGTGAAGTGTTGGTACTTCCTACAGTCTTTGATTGAGAAGGCGGAGATGCACTGTACCATTCTGTCTGCACAGCTGATTCCCTGATTCTTCGAGTGAACAATGGCAGGACAGACATATCTACCGCCGCGCTGAATGGCAAAAATGTCGAGTGCCCATCCGGGTTCCCTCAACCTCCATTTTATTCGCTATTATTTTATAGACCAAGTGTTGTATAGACCATTTCTACCAACACTAGTGGTGGTACATTAGCTGAAATGCTTTAATATCAATAAAATCATATCACGTTTCAATCAAGATTTCCGAATTATTGCTTGTGAATTATGCGTATACTGTCTGTGATCGCGTGGGTTACCTCTAATATTCTTGATTCCGCCCATATCCCAAAGACATGCAGGTTGCTATGCAAGTGGGCTACTGCAAATTTGCTCAATGGGATAGATGGTTATTTAAGGTGGCGGGGGTGTACTTGATGGCATGCGTGAGAGGATATGTTGCAGTGGAATAATATGTAGACAGGGCACTTAAGGGATATTTTTCTGAGAGGCTGCAAAGATTAATGTCGTCGGTGGGCCTCCATTTGTGGAGAAAATATATTCTCTTGGAAGAAATCTGCTAACTCATGCGATAGCATTTGGATTTGACCATGAAGAACATGGAAACAACAATTGATCACTCTTTTGTTTCGAGCATCCTGAAAGGGATTGTTTGATAAGAGGCCGCATGACTGCAGCATGTTCGCGGTAGTCAGGTATGCACATCCCGCATGCGCGTTTCATTAAAAAAGCATCAAGAAGCGTCTACGGGTTGGAAAAATGCAGTCTGTTGCCTTATCAAACTTAAAGGAACCAGGGGTTCGTTACTTTTCCACGAATATGTACTTACCGTCCACATAGCTCCTCTTATTAATATCTAAGGGAACAGAACATTTAAATGAACAAAAAAAAACCCCAAAAGGGAAACAGATCGGTCAAGTCGTTGAAGGTGCCTACGCTGTAATATATCCGCCTACTCTGTTTCTCCCATCCTAAAGGCCAAGAGATTTATTCGGCAGTTTGCGTTGTTCCTCATTTCAACCAAAAGCAGAAAGTTCAATTAAGGTTCGGCGGTGTGCAAGGGAGTCAACTGTGGGAATAGAGCTGATACAATGCTGAACTAATCTAGATATCACAGACAGAATGCTCTTATTTTCTGTTATAAATTATATGAGATACGTGTTTTTCTTTCTTCTGTTATCCTGATAGTTAATTTAGTTGTTTTTACTCTCTCCATTTTCCGGTAGTTATGAAAGCAGTATTTGCAATTCGTGACAATTCACAATACTGTATTTCAGAAAAACCGACTGCATTGGTTTCGTTCTTATCCAAGAAACGATGGATTTGCACCCCCAAAATCGAATAAAAATATATCCATTCCCATTTTCTTTGGTAAAATCCCATGTTAATTTTTAAAAACAAATTTAGCAGGGAACACACCGGTTAAAATTAACGCAGATGAATAATAAATGGTTCATTCTTTGCGGAGTCGGGAGATATGGGAAGGCAGGAACGGGGTACTGATTGGGGATGATCAGCCATGATCACATTGAATGGCTGTGCTGGCTCGAAGGGCCGAATGGCCTACCCCTGCACCTATTGTCTGTATGGGAAAGGAATTCCCCATGTATCATTGCCCAGTCTAACAGAGGAGTTTAAGTGTGCTATGGTGAGGGTGGAGTTGCAATTTTCAGGGAGCACGGTTGCATTAGACAGTAATCTGGTGCATGTGTAACTAGAGGGGGGAAGTGGAACTCAAAGCAGTCAGTAGAAGGAGCACAAGCAGCACTGAGGCGTAGTCATTGTTGATATGATAAAGCAAGGGAAAGGAGACTTCAGGCTCAGCACAGGGAAACCAGTGCGGAGTACAGCAGGTCCAACAGAAAGGAGGAAATTGGTTGTAGAGCGGGTACGTCGTCAGGAGGAAGCAATGACATGTTTAAGGGAAGTAGCTCATGTTAAGCAGGGGCAGTGGATGAATTGGGCAAGTGTAAACAAGAGGGGTTTTAACAGGATGGACCTGCGGTCCATGGATGCGGGTCATGCAAGTTTCCTTATGAGGGCTATTTATGATGTGTTGGCATCACCGTAGAACCTCAAACAATGGTTAGATGCGTCCCTTGTGTTCAGAAGTGTCAACGTTGAAGCATATTTTGTCAGGATGTATAACTAGTCTTTCTCAGTGAAGAGAGGTACCCACTTGATAACCCCAATGATATACTTGCATCTACAGGATTAGTTTTGTTTAAGAGCTAGTTAATGTGTAGGTAGCTGTTTTTGCATACTGTGTTCTTTATTGTAAGTTGATATATTTAGTTGGATAGTTAGATAATACTTTGGCCTTGAGCTTTCTTAGTTGAGCGTTTATCTTGGAATTATAGCACAAGTACTTTGTGTTTTAATTGTAATTTAGACTTTGCAGCTAAATATCATCTTCAGATGTATATTTTGCGAGTTCTACCAATAGATTTTCCATCAGTTTCAACCACATCATAATCACCACATGCGTTTCACTAATACGACGAGAGAGCCATAGCATCGAGGACGTTTCTTCTTCAAATAGTACAAGTACATCTCTCATGAATATCTGATATGGTTGATTTAGTTGATAGTAGGCATGTCTCTGCTTTCCTACTATTCCAAACAAATTCCCTGGGGAGGCATTGGCCTATGTTTATACTCATTTGTTGGAATGATATGCGCCAAATCCATATTAACTTTAATCTTTAATTATTAATGGGCGTATCAGCTAATTGGTATTATATCAAATGGCAAGCAATGTTAGAATCTTAGAAAATGGAATCAAGGGATTTTTTGTCTATTTTCATGATTCGTGTTATTCAAAAAGTAAGAACATACCACCCGTTCGTGCCTTACCTGAAAGCAGCAACGCTTTCTTCAGTTTGACTAGTTCTAAACAAACATAAAACTCGTATTTTTTTTATGCCATTAGAAGTTCAATAATTTTCTCTTAAATTGTCATCAGATGCTTTTCATTTCTTCATATGTTTCATCTTATGGACATTAAATATAACATATATTTACGCTTAAACATTGGTAGTAACGGCATGGAGCATTATTTCACCAAACATTCATACATTGTGCACCCACCTGTTCATGTAAGTAAGTGTTCATTTCCATGAAGCATCTTCCCCCACCCCCGCCAAGTTTGGGCGCTTTATAGAAGCATTGTGCTCTTACTTATTTCTCTGTTTTGCGATGCTTCGGATTGTTTTGTACTTTACAGAAGGACATGTACGCTGGGAAGTCCAGCGGACCTTTAGCATTCTTATTCGCCCTGCTGAAAGCAATGATGTCACCTTATTTAAAGCTAGAACACAAGTCGTGCCATCCCTATTACATGCCGCGGGAATTAACCTCAGCTATCCAGACAGCAGTCTACATTCCTACCCATCCTGACGTTAACCTTGGTCTGAATTAACTATATACTCCGTTACCAATAGCCTTGAGACAAAACACCCCGAAGCCCTGGACATTGTAGACGACAACCTCATTCAAGCCAACCTCAAGAACTTATTACCAAAATACTATCAACATGTCTCTTGACCCCCCCAGGGACCACTGCTACACTTTCATAAAAAACGCCTACCTCTCCTCGTACCGGCCACTTTTCGGGAAATCTGATCTGCTCGTTGTATTTTTGCTCCCTGCCAGCAAAAAAAGAACTAACGCGGGAAGATCCGGAGCAGAAGTCCGGACAATGCTGGTCTGCAAAACAGATGACATCGTCCTCGAATGATGTAAGTCAGTTGAGCGTTCAATGTTCAGGGAATCGGTGGCCAAACTGAATAGGTATGCCGTGACTGACTTCGTCTGTACTTGCAGGGTCGGTGTGTGTAGGAAAGAACTGCGGATGCTGGTTTGAAACGATGATAGACACAAAATGCTGGAATAACTCAGCGTGACAGGCAGCATACGTTGTCCGTTCCTGCTCTCCAGAGACACTGCCTGTCCCGCAGAGTTACTCCAGCATTGTGTGTCTATCTTCGGAGACGAATGCGTGCCGCAGAAGACAGCCCAGGTATTACTCAACAGGAAACCATGGTTAAACTGTGAGGCTCACTCCCACCTGGAGGCGAAGGCCGGCACGTGAAAGGCAAAGGAAAACCCAAGCATTACAAGAAGTCTCCCTACGACCTTCTAAAAGCCATTAGGAATGCCTAGAGACAATACCGGGACAAACCTGAGCCTCAGTATAAACACTCGGCGGTGCCAAGGCCTGAATACTATAACTGTCTGAAAAACGAGGTCAGGCAGCATCGATGGTGATAGTGCGACCCTCCCTTATGAATATAATGCATTATATTCGCACTTTGAGCAGAGGGCCAACAGGGAGATGACAGTTCTCCCATCAGACTCCAATGTGTATTTTCCCAGGGGCACTATTGCAGTAGTTCGATCGGCCTCCTGGGAGTGAACCCACAGAAAGCCACTGGCCGGATGAAGTTCCTCGGGAAATGCGCGGAGCAACTAGCAGTGTTTAATCCTTCACTACTCAATTCGGAAGTACCCAACTGCATCAAGACCGCCAATCTAATGCCAAACAAAAGCACGATTTCATGGCTTAATGCAAACCGCACAGTGGCCTTGATATGCACCATCATTAAGTGCTTCGAAAGGTTGCGTATGGAACACATTGAATCCAGTCTACCAAGCCTAGGTGTTCCCTAACCGGAAGCCATGGTTAAACTGTGAGTCTCACTCCCACCTGAAGGCCTTGATCGACTGAAATGCGCCTATGCCACAGCAGGTTCACGACTAATGCTATCTTCCTGGCCCTGCACTCATCCTTTGGAACACGTGCATAACAT
The DNA here is from genome assembly GCF_010909765.2 of Amblyraja radiata. Taxonomy (NCBI): domain Eukaryota; kingdom Metazoa; phylum Chordata; class Chondrichthyes; order Rajiformes; family Rajidae; genus Amblyraja; species Amblyraja radiata. The sequence continues at coordinate 24,708,368 of NC_045979.1, read as the reverse complement.
GGACACCTATGTTAAAATTCTATTCATAGAATAGAGCTCTGCGTTCAATACCATTATTCCAACCAAGCTTATCTCACCTGTTTCCCCCGATCCCCCTATTCTCCCATATCCTTTCAGGCATCAGCTGAAGAAGTTTTAAAACTAACAACTCCAGGTTTAGAGACAGTCCCTTCCCAGCTGTTATCAGGCAACTCACCTGTCCTCTCGCCAGCTAGTGAGAGATACTGGCCTCCCATGTACATCTTTGGGGACATTGAAACTATTTTTAATCGGACTTTATCTCGAACTAAACGTTGTGCCCATTATCATTTTATCTACATAATGTAGACGACTTGATTTTAATCATGTGTAGTCTTTCTCCTGAGTGGATGGTACGCAACAGAGTTTTTCACTGTACCTCGCTGACCTTGACCTCGCTAAATAAGCGAAACAAATCATTTTCAGAAAACCGCTTACAAAATGCCGTTGGCCATGGAGTATGGGAGGTTCAGTAGAAAGGATTGCTGACATATTTGTTGGTCGGAATCATATGTGACACGGAATGTACATTCATCTCGACTTTCTGCCGCTACCTTTCGTCTTACGTTTTGGCAGAATTTTGGGGGGTTTCGGCAATCTACAGGTGTGGCAAGTAAATTATAATATATTTTCTGAATGATACACGCTGCACTTAGGTAGTGCAATGCGAGGTAAAATTAATGATTATGGCTATCAACGTAGTGCTGGAGTTTTACTTTAAATTGTCAATCTTCTCTGGCATTGCCTTGCTGGAATCATTCAATAAGTCCGTTAAATTGCATTCGGGAATCGTGCCTAGTAGATATTGGCGCGGCGAAAGAGAGACAGGAGACCGTGTACAATCTGTTACTAGATACAGTCGTCCCCACATTTATGTGCCTGGTACAATGTCTGGAAGTCCCTTATCTAATCAGTACACTTGTATTTTGCTGCGAGAATAGCGAAAGATATTAACTCTGTTACCTGCATCTTTACTCTCCAAATCATATTCTGCAAATAAAAGCAAGCGAGGTGAAGATTTTTTTAATTTCTCCTTTCCGCCAAAGCAAAGGCTATTGGCAAATATTAGTTCGACCAAATAGACAGTGTTAAATAAATAGGGAGCACCGAAAACACGTAATGAGAAATTGAGATTGAAGAGTCATGTGACTGCTGACCCCCCCCCCCCCCCCTCCTTGCTCCTCCCCCAGTCGTTTTTAATGAAACTAATCTTCCTTTGTTTCAACATTGTTCTTCGTTTCAGCGTCAACGGCTCATCTTCGGCGGAACCTACACGTAACAAAACCCAAAGTCCCTGTGTTATAATAGCTGATGCAATTCAGCCTCATTGAGTCAAGCGCTTTAAATGAATCGATGGGTTTGGGACATTGAATGGTTATGAACGGTTTCGACTTTCGAATAGAAAGTCGAATGTTCTGATTACATTACCGTCAACATGCAGTTTTGCAGCAAGTTCATTTTCTCTCTAGTAATACTGTAGCTCCCGCGCGTGTCTTAACATTTCAGAACAAATAATGTTTATGCACAGGCAGGATCGAAGTGAGGACGGATGGTTTATGCAATTGTTTTGATTTGTTTAACTTCTTCATTTCGAACATTTATTTTGAAGTGTTGTGATTACGCCCGGGCAGATATTTTCCTTTAACGGAATATTATTGTGGAGAAGAGCAATGAATGAAATACTGCGGTTACGTTTAAAGTCGTGAAGCTGTAGTGCCTTTCTCAGGAATATGCGAAACAACGCGTTTACCTCCGTCCTCCGCCCCTCTATTTCCTTATTCTCCAACCGCTCAGCGTTTTCATTGCAGACACTATTGACTGTTTATATGTAAAACGATGAGACGGTGGGAAGCGCTCTGCATAGCAAAACAGAACACGTCTGCATCAGCGTCAACGTTTAAGCATGCTGGTGATAATACCTATCAGATTATGCAGAATTTGATACTGGGCAATTCGCTGCATTGTATTCAGATCATAAGGTCACAGGTGATAGGAGCAGAATTAGATCATTCGGCCCATCAGTTCTACACCGCCACTCAAACATGGCTGATCTATATGTTCCTACTAACCCCATTCTCCTGCATTCTCCACATACCTCTGACACCTGTACTAATCAAAAATCTATCTATCTCAGCCTTAAAAATATCCACTGACTTGGCCTCCACCGCCTTCCGCGGCATAACATTCCATAGATTCACCACCCTCTGACTAAAGACATGACTTATCTTCTCCTTCCTAAAATAAATACTTTTAATATTGACGCTATGACCTCGAGTCCTAGACTAGCCCCCTAGTGGAAACATCCTCTCCACATCCATTCTATCGAAGCATTTCACTATAATGTATGTTTCAAAGAGGTCCCCACTCATTCTTTTGAACACCAGCGAGTACAGGCCCAATGCCGACAAACGCTCACTATAGTTTAACCTACTCATTCCTGGTATTATTCGTGTAAACCTACTCTCCGGAGCCAGCACATCCTTCCTGAGATATGGTGCCCAAGATTACTCACAATAATATTCATTGGGAACTTCGTCATTATTTTGTCATCCAGGCCGGCAATGTTGCTTCATATGCAGATGCCAGGTCGGACTCCCTTTTATAATCGTTGGACATTTTTGTGAAAGAATATCTGTCCACTTTGAAGAGAGGCGAACTAAACTCACACTAGTGAGACTTATATATCAATAACGTGAAAAGATTGAATATGTGGAAGGGTATGACCTTGCTATTTTCACGACAAAAAGGAAAAAAAGGGCAACACCTTCGTTTCTTTGCTAATATTTAGATGCCATATTGCAAAGTGAACCGAGGTACAGAGTAAAAGCGTTGTTTTGTATGCTATACATTCAATTTAGATAAGAGGATACTTGCATAAAATCAAGCCAAATTCAAGTACAATAGGTAGAGTACATGAAAATGTACACGGTGCATAATATAGCTCCCAGTATTAGTGCGCAACAGTTCCAGAGACAATGTCTTATGTAGAAGAGGAGTCTGGTCGAGGTAGAGGGAAATCCATGCCCTAGCCTATGCAATGACTGTGCTGGAGCCAGTTTAACAGAGGGGAATAATGTAACATTGAGTCTGGTTGTGCGCGATCAATCCTCTGTACCGTTTTCTGCATGGGAACGGTGAGAAGAAAGAATGCCTAGGTGGGAAAGACTGTTGATCTTGGTGACTACTCTCCCAAGACAGTGTGAAGTGTGTGAAGTCGATGATGGGGATTCTGGTTTGTCTGATGGACTTGCGACATCCACAACTATCTACGTTTTCTCATGGTTATGGGCAGAGCTGTTCCCAAACCAATCTGTGATGCAATCTGACACTATACTTCCTGGTACACATTTAGACGTAAAGTGCCTTTCCTGGCTGTCCCTTCAATGTGCCTTTTATTTGCATCAGTGGCAAAGCACACATGGGTATATTTTGCGAGATTGTGCTCTCTAATTCCAGTCCCATATGACCCTAGCCTCGAAAATGTAATAGCATCTGCCGTTATCTGGACACTCGACCTCCTTCCTAACCTGATGTTTTCAGTGAAAGCCCACCAGTCCCACTGTTGAAGAGAAAATAACGCACACCTTTTTTTCCTCGATACCGTGATTCTTTTCGGATTTTCTAATTTCCTAAGAATACATTTAGTCTAAACGCTCACAATATATCACCCTATATTGCCACCCACAGCCACAATACTGATAAATTTTCACGTAACCTTTTATTGTCCAGATGGAAAACAAACATGTAAATGGATGGTCTTACTCCAAATTAAATTGCGATTTTGCTTTTCTTCCTGCTATTGTCAAATCTGAATTTGCCATGGAAATCAAAGGATGGAAGGAGGCTATTCGTACCAACAATATGTCAGAGCAAATCTGATAGCCCACTATTCGTCCGTCATCCAGAGCCCTGCAAACTATTTCATCTCAGGTATATTTTAAATACTACAATTAAAAATAATTCCACTTCCGCCACAATACCTAAACAACGCACTGTATAAAATAAAAAAAGCATCAAGTCCTCCTGACACTTTTGATCCGTTCGTTTGAAGAGCAACCATGTTCATGTGAAGAACCCCACAGTAATGAAATAGGTTACTGCCATTAAGTCCTCGATCATTTCAATGGGAATTCTCTTGTAAGACAAATCATTTCCAGTCAAATGTTCTAATTTATTTTTCGTATTTAAATACCCCGATTGTAATACTGGGATATTCTGTTGATTTGACTTCGGGTAGTGTAAAAAAAAAACAAACCCGTTCCTGCTTTAATTGCTTTTTTCCCCACTGACCTGTTTCTTGATGTCTTTTTTTCAAAGATGCTATTTCTGCAAGTAAATGAAAACCTATTTGTCATTTGTAGTCGTTACATGTCCACATGGAATTAACTTGCTTCCGCAGCTCTTTTTATGCAAAACAGGGCGTTACATTGTCAAGCCATAGGTGCAGTGTTCGTTTTAATTTGAGGAAGAATGAATCCACCGGTTCCCCATATTTAACGAAATCTGATATTCTCGCCTTTCTGTTAAAATTTAAAGTCGAAGTTGCTTCCGTTACAATTTGCAGCAGTCACAGTGAAATTGATACTTGTCGTAGCGGAGACACATGCCCTTTGATTATTTTTACCAATTATCGATCATCCATTTATCATAAGCACTTGCAAATATTATCATTGCATGTCAATTATCGTGATTGGCGATTGTTAACCATTAAAGCATATTGCAAACAATGACGGTTCACACACTTTTAATATCTGGGTTGCTTTGCAGAAATAAGTACTCATTGTTCTCTGACTTTGTTAGAATCTTTAATATTGAATCTCTTTCATATCGGTGGATATTCAAAAATCGGGAAGAATATAAAAAAGTCAATTGTTTTTGCACCACAGCTAATGCGAATTTTGAGCATTTACTTGTGTGTATGCATTTCTTTTCCAGGCTTTTTTAAATGACAATTGTTATCCATCCGCTCCACTGATTTCTCTTCATCATTTCCGAAGTCCTGTTACATCATCCCAAACACTGTGGAGCTTTTATACTTTAAACAGGCGGGCGCCACAATAGGGTAGATGTTGTCAGCTTCTCCTTGCCCCAGGAGTCGTCTGGCAAATTGTTCCTTGTGAGAGGGTACTGTCTACCGGAAGACTTATGGTTCATACATTTCACTGGAACTCGGCACAATCTCCGACCATAGGGTAGGATAAATGGAAATATGATGTATTTAAATGATATTTGCGAGTAGAGGCTTATTTACTGAAAGTATTACTGAAACTATTTGCCTTACGGCTTCAATTTTTGAAATTATATATCAGCCATTCATGGAAGATTACCAGGGTGAGAGGTTTTACGGGAGTAAAATATGGCCAATAACTACGCTTTGTCCTGCCCCTCCTCTCTTCTAGATGTTTTTCTCCCCACAAAGCTTTGCCTGCCGCTTCGCTTTTCCAGCTTTGTCTACCTCGCCCCACGACGCTTTGACCTCAGCCTCTTTTATAACCCTTTCCTCTCCCCCACAACGCCTGGTTTTGCCCCTCTCCTCTTCCAACTTTCCACCCTCGTTCACAATGAGTTTTAAAAGGGCGTCGGCACGAAACGTCACACATCCATGTTCTCCAGTGATGCTGCGTGACCAACTAGTTTACTCTGCACTTTCAGTCCTTGTTTTCTAGTATCAGCGGTTCCTTGATTGTAAAGGTAATCTCTTGCTTCCGCGTTGGTACGGGAAAGACATTTGATGCAATGTGGTCCAGTCATTACCACCACAAACATAAATGTCTGCCCAGTATCCAGATCTGGAAGACAATGCTAACACCGTTCGTTAATTATTGTGCAAATTTCGTACCCCCAGATGATGGAAAATGTGATTGTGTAAAAATAAACAAATAGCATCACCAGAATATAAAGCTTAACAACAACGGAAAATTAAAATGAAATTCTACATTTCAATGTTTTGCAGTGTGGTTTCACAAATCATAGTTATTGGTTTGATAGTGAAGATCCAACATCACATTAAAGAAAGGAACCATTAGCTGTACTGGGGAACGTGGAATTAACATCATAAAGGTATGAATTTCGTCGAGCGCGGAAGTCGCTATAGCAAGAGCGATTAAAAAAAAATAATCAAATTTCAAGTTTTAGAATTGTAAATTTAACGACACCTCCATCTTTCTCCCGTAGTTCTTCATCTGTAACAAAGCAAACACATTGGAATAATCATACATAGCCGGCGAAGAACGAATTTAGCTATTAAAAATGCTATCGAACTTGTTAGTCCTGGAATGCAAATATCAGTTCTGGCTTTAAACACGAGATTCGAATAACGCCGGCATTGGAGGTGCGTTGTAGTGCCAAAGTTGCATGACAGCACGCTGAACTTTCAAAAAGTGGAACGGACGTTGGAAAGATCAGTAACCACGACGCACGCTGCCTTCTTGCCCGCCCCGTCCTATGCTCAGGCTTTGTTTATCGTCGAATGAATATGCTCATCGACTAGTGCAGTCCACAACGTTGTATTGTGCATTGTTTACAGTAATAGAGTTATACAGCATAGGGACAGATCAATTGAACCAGGACGTCCTTGATAATCGATCGAAACTAATCACAGTTGCCCGCGTTTAGCCAATCTCTAGTATTATAAAACTCTGAACTTGGTTGTTTACTTGTGTGTTTGCTAGCTAGACTTTTTCTTTGATTCACATCTCGTCGGAAACCCGACGCGGTAAGGGCGACATTTTTACACATTCCGGTAGAGGTTTACCTCATGATTTCAAAAAATCCCCTCACCTGAAAATTTCATTAATTATTTCCCGAGTTTATTACAAAACATTTTCACCAGTCTTACATCTTATTAAAATCTAACGTGCTGAAGCGAGCTGGATGACGTCACAATACCTCTGCACCTCGCGGCAAGCTGCGCAGAATTTTCAACGCGCAGCCCCACCGTTTGATGATGTCTTGCAGCGCCAGAGACCAGGGTCAATCCTGACCATGGTGTGAATTATTGTGCTGATTCTGTATTATAATGCATTTTACAAATGATTGGTTATTTTGGATGATCAGCCATGATTTTATTGAATGGCGGTGCTGGCTTGAAGGGCCGAATGGCCTACTCCTGCATCTGTTTTCTATGTATCTATGTTTCTATGAAGGAATACAGTTGCATGTGCATGCGATCACATTCTCGGTTACCAATATATATCTCAGAGACGCAGAGTTCAAGGAATGCACCCAATGAGTTAGATTAGAGTTAGCTCGGAAATAAAGATTTTCCACTTACCATCAAGTCTGCACTGGGAAAATTCTGAACTCGAGAAAAAAAGACTAATAATGGCGCTGAAGCAAAATCATAGCAAATCATTGATAAATAATAAACATACTTTTATAAGGCATCAAGATAGTAGAATAGTTAAGAAGCTCAACAAATATTAATTATAATACAAGCAATATTATGTAAAGATAATTGTTAAAAGCAGATGCTGATCATCACTTTAATTATTTTGAAGGCTTTTTTTATCAGATGTTTTCATATATTGGTCAAATTCAATGTCCATTTTAATCAATGATCAGAACCATAATAGTCGGTATCCAACCCATACGTAATGACATAATTAAATGTTTTTTTGAGTGATTAAATGATGAGGGCTTCGCAGGCTGAGCCATAATTTAAATGCCGTTCCCTAATTGATCATCAAATGGTGGCGGTGAGCTGCCTTCTTGAATCGCTGCAGTTCATGAATTGTCGGAAAATCGCAAATGCTGTTAAAATGAAAAGTGGTTGTCGCTACTTTGGATCGCTTGTATTGCACCGCGGAGTAGCTCCACGAAACGCATGACCTTTCTGTTCTAAAGTTTCCTTTGGTCATCTATGCCCACGATATTATTGGCCGCTGCTTTGTATGAAGCAGGACTGACTAAGAATATTCAGAACCATTTCGTACGACTATTTTTGATTAGAAATTAGCATGGGCCAAGTCATCAAATTATGGAATAGTCACCAGGTAAAAGATCGGTTCGCCTGTGGCATTCGCCAACGCGGACTGTTAGAAGAACTCTCCAACTGTGCACCACCGTTTCTTTTCCATAGCCATATGCAAAAACAGTTGTTTCAACGTATGGAAATTCAGATCTCATTTAGGTCAGTATGGTATAGATGGGACCTACCTACACGGCATTTGAAGGGATTACATAACAGATTTGAAATAGACTCTGCATTAAATAATGTTTCTCGTGTTAATCATACGGGTTTCCAGTTTAATTTTATTACAATGAATACCCCCCAGGCACCTCTTCCACATTAACTATTTATACGTTCCGTAAAGTTCACACCCAATCTTCTCTTCTCCAAAGAAAATAGCCCCATCTTCTCCAATCGCTACACGTGATAACAATTCCTTACTATCGCATGCACTTGACAATCCCATTTAGATTTTTACTAACCCATTCACGTGACAATATTGACACCCGCTAAAACGTGAAATTGTGCGTGCCATCCCCGTCCAATCCCAGGTCTTAGAAAAAAATGAACACGGAATATGCTCTCTTGAAGTAAACCCCCCTCGCAATCTTCAGGTCGGTTCCTTGCGCGTTTATGACTTCGTCCCCATGCCCCCAATGAACGTATGTGCCATTTGCATTCCCTTCTCTAATAAACCTATTATACAGCATCATATCATATGCCTTCTGTTCAAGTACCCCCAGTGGTCCAGCGATCGTTATCCTCCACAGCTCTATCGAGTACATTTCCAAAATTGCATCGTTGGTTAATCAAAATCTACCCTCTGCAGCTTCACCCATTTCACCCCTTTCCCCCAGGTGACTAATGATCACGCCGAGAACTGATGTTTCTAATATATTTCCCACAAATGAGGTTAATCTGGCTCGTTGTAGATGTTCGCTGACCATAGATAGACTCAAAAAACTGGAGTAAAAGCGGGTCAGACAGCATCGTTGAAGAAATGGAATAGGTGACATTACGGGTTAAGATTCTTCTTCTTCCCACTCTGAAGAAGGGTCTCGACCCGAAGCGTGACATTCATTTTTTCCCGAATAGGCAGTCTGATTTGTTGAGTTTCCAGTTCTTGTGTTTATCTTCGTGTTTGAACCAGCATCTGCCGTTCCCTCCTACGCATTTCGGCTAACCATACATAGTTTTTGAAAAATTTAGTCACAGTACTAGTCAACACATCGTTTCAGATTAGTTTATTTTTGATTTCAGCAATTCTTATGTGTTTTGTACTATTTCTTGTGATATCCGTATATTCTGAACAGCTCGACTCTTTCACACAATGATCAGGCGAAACAATTATTTTGTCTGAAACTGACATATAGATAGAATTTCGGAAGTTACCTGTCTCTTTCAAACTTAGTGTTTCTTCTTTTGGAAGCACATAAAATAATCAGGCAAAAGGCAAATTAATAGAAAAAATCCACTTTTCTGCACTCTGCTAATTGAGAATTAAAACCAAAGAAATCTGCATAAATGGATGCTTATTTTATGGTCACTAACGTATATATGCAACGGAAATGATAAGGAAGGATATGAGAGATAAAGAGAGAAGGAAATAAAGAATGAAAGAGAGAGCGAGGGATAGAGAAAGAAAGCGAGAAAGAGGAAGAAAGCGAAAAAGTGAAAAAAGAAAGGAAAAGAGAACGAAAGAAGGAAAGAAAGAAAGAAAGAAAGGAAGGTAGAAAGAAAGAAAGAAAGAAAGAGAGAAAGAAAGAAAGAAAGAAAGAAATAAAGAAAGAAAGAACGAAAGAAAGAAAGTAGGCTTCCGTCTGTCCGAATTATGAACATTTTTGTGAATCAGCCAAACAATCAAAGAAATTATGAATTATGTTCTCACCTATTTGTTTAAAATTTTTTGAAAGTGATTCCTTTTCTGAAATTTAAAAGGTGTCATTGTCATTGGATAATTTTTGTTGTGATGAGCTATCACCATTTTCATCATATGGCGGCATTGTCAGCATTGGAGGTCGTACACAGAGAGGCATAGAGTCCTGGATTTATACAGAGTGGAAACAAGCTCTTCGGCCCAACTTACCCACGCAGAGTCACGTGCTCGATCCATTCTAGTCCCACCTGCCGCGTTTGTCCATATATTACCTCTAAACATATCCTTTTCTTGTACCTGCCCAATTGTTCTTTTTTTAATGTTGTTATGGCCTCTGCCTCAACTACCTGTTCCGGTAGCTCGTTCCACACATCTACCAGCACTTTCTGTAAAAGGATTACCACTAAGATGTCTCCTAAATTGTCCAACCTCATCTTAAACCTATATGCTCCGGTTCCAGATTTCCCTCCTCTGGGCAAAAGCCTGTGTGCCTTTACAGGAACTATTCCTCTCTTGATTTTGTACACGTCCGCCTCCGCAAGATCACCACTTCTTCAAGGAATGCATTCTTAGCGTACTCAAACTATCTCCGTACAGCTCAGGTCCTCGAGACCAGGCAAAATTATCGAAATGTACTATGCATCCTTTGCAGCTTGACAACATATTTCCTATAACACGGTGATCTACATTGAAGACAATACTCAAATTTGTCTTCACCGATGTCTTATCCAACTGTAACAAGACATCCCAAATTCTACACTCAATACTCTGACTGGTAAAGGCCAATGTGCCGGAAGACCTTTAGACCACCCATGCTATCTGTGAAACCACTTTTAAGATATTATGGACCTGCACTCCTAGATGCATCTGCTCTACAACACTCCCCAGAAAGCTACCATTCACGGTGTGGGTTCTGCCCTTGTTATACTTCCCAAAATGCAATACATCACTTTTCTCTGAAGTAAATTCCACCAACCATTCCTCAGCCCATTTGCCGTTTTTATTCCTATCATCGATGTAGATGGTCCAGTTCCGAACCCTGAGCCGCACCAGTAGTCGCAGTCCTCCACGAAGCAACCCCTGCCTCCTTCCATTAAGCCAATTGTCTCTCCATTCAGCTGCATCTCATTGGTTGCCATGCGATTTAACCTTCAATGTGTAACCTTGTCAAATACTTTGCTGAAATCCATAAATAAAATTTCTGAAGTTCTACCCTCATCAACACCAATCAGATTCGTGAGACATGGTCTCCCGCGAATAAATCAGTGCTGTCTATACCCCACCAGCCCTTGTCTATTCTGATAAACCTGCTCTGGACCCTCTCCAGAGCCAGCACATCCTTCCTCAGGTGCCTAAAATTGCTCACAATATTCCAATATTCCAAATGTGACCTTATTGAGCCTTAACATTACATCCCTGTTTTTGTTTTCAAGCCCTCTTGAAATAAATTGAGCTTGGTTTCTTTACTACTGATTCACCTTGCAGATTAACTTTTTGGAAATGCTGCACCAGCACTCCCAGGTCCCTTTGCACCTCCGATTTCAAGATTCTCACCCCATTTAGAAAATAGTCTACGCCTTGATTCCTACCACCAAACTGCATGCATCCACACTTTACTGCACTTTGTTCATCTGTCACTTCTCTGCCAAGCCTCTCAACCTGTCCAATTCCTTCTGCAGTCCTTCCTTACTCTACATTACCTGCCCCTCCACTTATTTCCGTATCATCTGCAAACATTGCCACAAAGCCTTCAATCCCCTCTTCCGAATAATTAATACATTGTAGTGGCCTGGATTAGGTCAGGAAAAGGCCAGACGCCAAGCAGGTTCAGAAGTCGTTTAATGAATCATGACAAACACACAGAACGCCCGCGAGCCGGCACCCGGGAAATGTGGGCGGACAATCGTCCCTGTCCCTCAAGAGCCGAGGGGGATGACCCAAGGAGTGGCCTTACCCCCAGGGACCGCCAGAAAATGATAAATAAACCTAATATAAAGAGATAGCGTCTTCCAAAAGTTATCAGGAGCTGATACTTGACGGTATTTGCAGGCGACAATGAATATTACGAGTTCAGTGTCAGCATTTCTGAATATAAATCGCAGTTCCTCGCACTGATGTATGTATCTGACTAGAATTACCTTTTTGGGTCGAGAGCATTTTTTCCTCTATAGAAAACATAGGATATAGGAAGTGATTATGCCGCATTTAGAAATATTCTGTTCCAATATCGCAATCATAACCAGACGCGAGGTGAAAAGAGCAATTGAGTATTTACCCGCATTTTTAAGTTTTTCTTCTAATTCTGCAATATAATTAAGATTTAAAAAAAAAAATCAGTGTTAGGTCTAATTACGGCGGTATATAAAAACGAAATGCACAAACCGCATGGAACGTTATTGCCCGGAGCTCTGTCAATGCGGAGCATTTACCATCTAAGGATAATTGTAACAGAAATAACAAAACCAATGACGGGAATAATACAATATATACAGTATGTAAGAACGTGCAAGTAACATTACCAGTGATAGGAATAATACTAAAATTATAATTTAACAGTATAATAGAAATACATATAAACAATAATATCAATAGGGACAAAAAAAGTTCAAAATAGCCCTGCTATTAATAATAACAACATTCATGGCGTGCATTTAGTGGATGTAAAAGCAAATCTGCATGCCAATGACATGCACGAGTGCCGCCAATAAAATATGCGACCTGGCAGCACGTGCATTCCATTTGACATCAAATTAGTAGCAGAACAACGGTATTCCTCTACGATCTAACGAAAATAAAAATAAATTGAATTTTGGAACAAAATTCAGTGCTTGGAACATCATCTATTTATTTACGGAAGGTTTGTGAGTCCCACGATTATTGAATCTGCAGATACTGAAAAGCTAAAATAAAACCAAAACGTTTGAAGTACTTAGAAAGTCAGGCCTTAGTGGGAAGAAAATAGAGTTAATATTTCATCCCGACTGGCGAAAGGTCTTCAACATGAAACTGTATCCTGAAAATCTCTTTCCACAACCGCGATCTCAGTTGCTGAGTAGTTCCAGGATCTTCCTTTATTATCCATAATTGTATTGTCCACTTTATTTTAAATATGACAGAAAATAGGCGGCTTCTAACGGGACAGATTGCAGATCTTCCACTCAGCGACTCGTTCTATGTTGTTCACTCGGAGTTACGGAAGTGGCGGCGCTGTTAACAGCTGCGGCTCGCCTGCAGTCCGTCTGTCTTTATTTTGTTTTGTTGGTTTTTTTTCTTCTTGTTTTGGCTGTGGTTTGTTGGGTTGGGTTGTGTTATGGGGGGGGGGGGGGGGGGGGGGGGTTTGAAACATGTTTTTTTGTCTCTTCCTTCGGGAGAATGCGACTTTTTCTTGTCGTATCCCCCTTCTCTGTCTCCGTCTGCGCTGAGGGCTAATGGCGGAGCTGGCGGTCTCCAACCTGCGACCGACCTCGAGGCTCCGGAGGAGAAGCCAGCCAGGACTTACCAACGCTGGCCGTCTTCGGGGCCGAGGCAGCGGTGGCCCGACTCGCTGATGCGGCGTTCCAGCTTTCGGCAGCGGCCCGGAGCTGAGACTGCGGGACTCGGAGCTGATGCAGCGGGACTTGGAGCTGAGGCAGCGGCCCGGAGCTGTTGCAGCGGGACTCGGAGCTGATGCAGCGGCCCGGGGCTGGGGCTGCGGGACTCGGAGCTGATGCAGCGGGACTCGGACCTGAGGCTGCGGGACTCGGAGCTGATGCAGCGGGACTCGGAGCTGAGGCTGTGGCGGGCCGACTCGGAGCGGAGCGGATACGGCGTTCCGGCTTTCGGCAGCGACAACATCACCACGCAGGTCCGCTGGACTGGAGAGCGGCATCTTCGGCCTGGATCGATCGCCTCAGCGCAGAGGGAGAACAAGGAGGGAAGAGACAGAGACTAAGACTTTTGCCTCCATCACAGTGAGGAGGTGCTTGGTGAACTCACTGTGGTGGATGTTAATTTGTGTTTATTGTATGTTTTGTTATTTATTGTTACGGTGTATGACTGCAGGCAACGTAATTTCGTTCAGACCGAAAGGTCTGAATGACAATAAAGGAATCAAATTCAAATTCAAATCAAATACAAAAACATTTAAAACACAGAACCATATTTCCAACCCAGCGATTTGTGAAGTAGTGTTTCGGTAAGTCTGTCACCCTATACCTCTTTCTGGTAGTGTGCCGGAACAAAGAGCATGTCCAGTGCATCTGGGAGATATCAGACACATATCTCTACAGTCTCTTTGGTGAAGGAAATGTATCTTCGAGGGAACGTAAACGTGCAGGCTACTTCCTTGGACATGTCAAACCTGTCGGGGCTGCACTCTTTGAGGCAAGTGCAGTGTATTGCTTCAAAGTTCTGCTTTTGTCTTGCAGCTTTGTTCCTAAATCTTTGGTAAATACGTCGAATACCCATTGCAGCCAAGTCATTGAAGTGGGTTACCAAGTTGCGTGTGTGCTAATTGTTGATTGCAAGGACCCGTTTCACACCAAGATGTTCTCTACATGCGGATCGATGCTAGCTAGTATTAATACATTTTCTGCGGACCAGCGAACAGGAATACATGTTCCTGAATTCTCACCTACCAATCCTGCACCTGAAATTCGGATGGAAGGAAATTTGCTGTTTAAAAAATAGCTGCAAAAGTTAGGCCTCAGGCATTGAACTTCGAATTATAATACACTTCATCTTGTATAGAAAATCTGGGACCATTTGAAACAGTGATGATTGAATACAGTTCCCTAGTGTCAGTTTCCATCGCCGGCAGGTGGGAATGATTCATATTTTCGTAGTACCACCTATCAAATATTTACTTTCACTGGAAAACTAGCGGGATGAAAAAATGGGGAAATGAATTAGTTGTCACCGGTCTTAACTGTACGGGAGGGACATGAAGTAGGTGCCTCCTAAACAAAATGCAATGGAAATAAAGTGCCATTAGTGAAGATACTTTTGCAATGTGGTCGATGATATTTGATTTTAATTTCTGAAATATTACCTTTAATTTTCTGAATCGATAGTGCATCTGCCCAGGCAAAATTTGTTGAAATAACATACATTCATGAGATTTACAATGATGTTGATACATTTCCATATTTTGTCGTTCATTCATTCCCCGTTGAACTAATATTTTTTCATTTCCATTTTTCAGCAAACCATAATCAGTTTTAGGCTGGATTGCACTTAATGATATCGGCCACTTAGGCATTGCGATAGCGGTATTCTTGCAGGAGCCTCTTGTCTGTCTTATCTACACGTTGACAGGTCGGCTGCAGTGCAAATCCAGGAAGTTTCAAAAATTACAGCAGAACTTTGTTCAGCTGGGCAAGTAAGCTGAAGAATAGCCCGTGGAATTTATTGAGAGCTAGTTAACTGAGGTCAGAATTAGCTTCATGGAAGGGAGCAGAGTGTCGTGATAGAAGTTTGTTTTCGAAGCTGGAGACCTGTGGCTAGAGGTGTGCACCAGGAATCGATGCCTGGCCAATTCCTGTCTGTGATTCATATCAACGATTTTGCTAAGAATATACAAGGCACGATTAGCATGTTTGGCGTTGACATAAAAAAAAGTGGTGTTATCGTAGACAGTGAGGATAGTATTTAAAAAATAAACCAGGACTTCGTTCAGCTGGGCAAGTGAGCTGAAAAATAGCCAGTGGAGCTTAATGCAGAAAACTGCCAGCTGTTGCTTTTTTGGAAGTCAATCCAGTGCAGAAAATACACAATAAATATCCGAGGTTTGGAGAGTGTTTTAGAGCAGAATGATATAGATGCGCATGCACATCGTTTCATGAAAGAGTTCGGTACGCTATGTTACAGCAGTGTATGACGTTGGCGAGCCCATCGTTGGAGTATAGTGTTCAGCTTTTGTCACCATGCTGTAGGAAGGATATGATTAAGCTGTAAATATCTCAGAGATGAATTTCGAGTAGCTACCGGGACACGAGGGCCTGAGATATCGGGTGAGATCCGGCAAGCTAAAACATTATTCCATGGAATGCAGGCGTCCAACGGGTGATATAAACTTATCAGGGGGGTTGATAAGATGAATGCACAGGTTATTTTTCAAGGGGGAGAGGAAACAATAAAGAGATGCCATAGGATTAAGGAGGGGAACGCTGTCCATGGAATAATCGGAGCCTGAAGGACAAATTTTCACTAATGGTTTGTAGTACATGGAAAGAGCTTTCAGCGTAGTTAGATAAGACAGGTAATATATACATTTAAACGGCACAGGCGCAGGTACATATGTAGGGAAGGTTTAGAGGACATTAACGCGGGAAAATGGTCGCCATGGACGAGTTAGGAGTAAGGCCTGTCGCCATGCTGTAGTTTATTATTCTTTGACAGTAAAATAATAAGCAACACAATCAAAGCCCTTACCACTCATCACATTTACAATCGTGGTCGGCAAATGCATTAATATGAATTGTGCTGCGCTATATATGCCAATAATGTCCTGCCATTAGGAAACCGTGCTCCTTGTGTATGGACAACAGAGAACCAGCAGAATCACAGATGAACCCGTGTTTGACCTCAATATGATCTATACTGCATGCTGTACGAGTCAATAAGCTAGTCAAAGACGATGCACTAGAAAAAAAAGTTGTGAAAAAGTCGAGTCATTCCCTGCACAGCTCACCAAATGACCAATCTACTGTTTCATAGAAAATTCTCCAAAATATTCTGTCCCATCCCCATCGCTCAACAATGCTAATGGATAGGATTTATGCACACCTAGGAAAGAGTAGATTTATTAGGGATGGTCATCATTTGTGCAGATTAAGTCATTACTTAAAAAAGGCGCAGCACAATGGCGCAGCTACTGGAACTTCGGCTTGACGCGCCAGAGACCCCGGTTAGATCCTGACATCGCTAGCTCTTTGTGTGGCCTACGCACGCTCTTCCTCTGACGTCGTCTGTGTCACCTGGGTGGCCCAGCTTCCTCCAATATCTCAAACAATTGAGGACATCGGTTAATTTACTACTGTAAATTACCCCTCGGGTGCAGGGAGTGGCTACGAGCATATCCCACGCAGTAGACTCAGTGGGCTGAATGGCCTGTTCCATGCAAAATCTTTGAATCAATTCAACCAACCAAACAATCTCACCTCTTTCGTCCAATGTAGTCTTCAATTTGTTAAATTCTGAGACGAAATCGACAGTAAACAGAAGCATGATTTTCAAAGTTAATTGGGTGGAATTAGGAACATACATTGTAATTCTTCAGAACTATTTAACGACATACTTGGCAGTTGCTGTTATTTAAAGTAGGTGTAAAAGGATACTTCGGAGGAAATGCTGACCTGATCTTTCCAGCGATTCGAATGACTCTCACTATATGTACAGTCATAGTTCAAAGCATCTCGTTGTGGTTCAAATGCATCGGAACACCATCTCATTGGATTGGTGAAAGGTAGACGCTGATTAACAAGCACCTCACGTATTTTTGAGGATTTAGCTTGACGGGAGAGGGACGGCGACTGTGGTGAATTTGGACTTTTGTGATAATTTCCTGAATATGAATTTAGTCACATACGACTCGGGATATTAAAATAATCTTATTCAGTCCAACCTCCCCTGTTGATGAAACCCTCTAATGCAGGAAGCATTCTGATAAACTCCATGTGCACCTTATCCTAAGCCTCTATATCTTCCCTTCAATTTCATTTACTAAGGGATGCACAGAGACCCAGTTATCTGAGATTTTGATTGGATGATGGTGTTAAAGTGCAAGTGAAATGAATTTGCCAGCAGTGGTACAATGAAAAAAGAACACACAAAAACACAATATAAATTTAACACAAACATCCACCACAGCATTCATCACTGTGGTGGAAGACACAAAAATTGGCCAGTCCTCCTCCATGTCCCTCCGTGGTCGGGACCTCAACCCTCCACAGTCGCCGCTGCAGACGTCCAGGTGAGTAGACAATGTAAAGTTCCTGTAAGTCCAGAATCGGTGCCTCCCCACCGTAGACCGCGGATTCAGGTTGGTGTATGCCGCAGGCCGGCGGTCGAAGATCTAAAGACCCTGCCGCGCTGCAGCCGGAAACACCGCAGACCGCTGAGCCGGCGGTCGGAGCTCCCCTCGAGGGATGCCCTGGCGAGGGACCCCGCTCCTGATGGTAAGTCCCCGCCGCGTCCGCGGTAGAAGCAGGCCGCGGGCCCGCGGTCGGAGATTCTTCTTCTCCCGGGTACCCAACGGGATGCCAGGTTGCGGACGCCCCCGGCGAGGGCTCGCCTGCTCCATGCCGAGAGTCCACGTTGCGCCCGCCGGTGAAGCCCCGGGCGCGTGTCCGGAAATGCCGCACCGATCCTCGATGTTAGGCCACGAAGGAGGCGACACGGAAAAAGTCGTGGAGGAGGCGACCGAAACGGTTCCCCCCTCACCCCCCTCACCCCCCATACCAACCCCCACACAAGACACACAGAAATACACCAAAAACACACATTAGGACGCAAAAAAAAAATAAAAATAGAAAAAACTAACACGCTGCTGGCAGGGATGCCGGCTTGCATGCGTCCCCCCACCGACCTGTATAGGAGGAAAGAGGTTGTTCTGCAGTTGTATAGGGCCTTAGTGAGACCACACCTAGAGTATTGTGTGCACTTTTGGTCTCCAAATTTGAGGAAGGGCATGCTTGCTATTTAGGGAGTATGCGTATGTTCACAGGATTAATTCGCGGGATGGCGGGACTGTCATATGCTGAGAGAATGGAGCGGCTGGGTTTGTATACTCTGGAATTTAGAAGAATGAGAGGGGATCTTATTGAAACATATAAGATTATTAAGGGTTTGGACAGTGGGGAAGTGATACAATCTTAATCTGAGAAATATGGGTAAGACGGCTGCAAGCCGAAGGTAAGTCGAAATAATAAATAAAGAGCAACCACTATCAATCAAGGGGTAACATGATCTAATATTGAGGAACATTGGCACAAAATTCCCTCCTTCAACAGATAATATTTTCAATTAAATAATGTTCTTCAATGTGCATTCCCTTATAAATAAATCGTGTGGAATTAACTGTTAATGGAATGGGAATGGGACATGTTCAGCAACAATATCGCTTTTCAAATCGCAATTTTGATTGTTAAGCATAGTAAGGTTGTTTCTCTCGACAAAATAAAAATCGCTATATACAATTTACCCGTGTCTTTCGTTCGCAGGCTCTCGTCTATAAGTATAATGATACGTTATCCGATAGTGCATGGTCAATGCCTTCACCAAAACATTGGATTTGCATTTACCTTTTAGCTGACTCGAGGTGCATGAAATCCTTTCAAATATCGACTGCCCCGTTATAGCATTTTTCTGTTAATGATATTTCTAAATCTTTGACCGTATTATTGTATTGGCTAAGCGGCACACCAGCAGAAATTCCACTAATTTTCACTTCATATTCCAGTTTCCTTAACTACTTAACTGAGCTGACAAGTTAACCGTCATCGTCAAAATGCCCCCCCCCCCCCTCTGTGCACCTGTCATTCAGAAAATATGGTTTCATCATTTTCGGCTATAAACCTAGATGCAAATTCGCCGAGGAAATTGAATTCATAAGATCGTGATAGTAGCAGAACTAGGCTATACTGCCCATCATCTACTCGCCATTCATTCATGGCTGATCTAGCTCTGCATCCGAACCCCATTCTCCTGCCTTCTCCTCATAACCTCTGACACCCGTACTAATGTTAAATCTATCTATTTCTGCCTTAAACATATCCACAGCCTTCTGTTTCAAAGAATTGTACAGATTCACCACCCTCTCACTAAATAAATTCCTCCTCAACACCTTTCTAAAATAACGTAATTTAATTCAGAATATATGACCTCTCGTCCTAGACTCTCCCACTAGTGGAAACATCCTCTCAACATCCATTTTATCCAAGCCTTTCACTATTCTGTAGGTTTAACCGAGGTCTCCGTCATTCTTCTAATCTCCTGCGAGTGTAGGCCCAGTGCCGTCAAACGCTCATCATACTCACTCATTCTTATAAACCTCCTATAGACCATCTCCAGCACATCCTTCCCCAGATACGATGCCAATGATTACTCGCAATATTCCTCATGCAGCCTGACTAGCGCCTCGTGGAGCCTCAGCTTTGCATTCCTGTTTTGTATACCAGCCCTCTAAAATATATATGCTAGCATTGCGTTTGCTTTCTTTATTACCGTTTCGATTTGCAGATTAACTTTTTGGAAATCCTGCATCAGCACTCGCAAGTCCATTTGCACCTATGATTTCTGGATTCTCTCCCCATTTAGAAAATGATCTACGCCTTTATTCCAACCACCAAAATATTTGACTTCACTATTTGCTACACTATATTCCATCTGCCACTTCTCTGCCCACTCTCTCATTCAATTCAAGTCTTTCTGCAGAATCCCTGCTGTCTCTGCACTATCTTCCCCTCCACCTATTTTTGTATCATCCGCAAACTTTCCCACAAAACCTTCAATACCCTCAACCAAACCAATAATATACAACGCGAAGAGCAGCGCCCCCAACCGCGAGCCCTGGGAGACTCCGCTAGTCTCTGGCAGCCAACCAGAAAGAGCCCACTTTATTACCACTCTTTGCCTTGTATCACCCAACCAATGTGATATCCGTATTGATTCACCGTTACTTAATCATGAGTTACTTGTCGACAATAGAAACATAGAATCATAGAAAAATACGTGCAGGAATAGGCCATTCGGCCCTTCGAGCCATTCAATATGATTATGGCTGATCATCTAAAATTTATACCCCGTTCCTGCTTTTCCCCCATATCCCTTAATTCCTTTGGGCCCAAGAGCGAAATCGAACTATCTCTTGAAATTAATCCCTGAATATTAATATATTTCCACGTATTCTGCTGTATAATCTTTAACAACTCGATTGTCGCATGTTTTCTCGTGTCAGGCAATCAGTAAACTGGCGGTTCCTTGCTTTTTATTCTCCATCCAATTCACTTAGATTAAATACGCCGCATTTTGTATTTTTCAGTGGAATGGAATGCAATCTTCCGTATGTAATGAGTAGAAAGATGAAATCGGATAGGGCTGAGGAATATAAATCCAGCAAGACATAACTCAAATGGGCCATTGGAACGGTCAAATCGGGCCGGGGTTGGGGAGATTGTCATTGGCGGATCTGATCAAAGAAAATCCGAAGGCTTTTTATACGTACACTAAATGCAAAAGGATTGCCAGGGAGAAGGATGTACCGCTCATGGAAAAACATAGGAAATGGATGCTTGGAAGTAGAGGATGTAAGGGCGCAATTAGACGAGTACTGCGCAATTTTGTTTAACGAGAAGATGGAAATGGATGACAGGGAGATCGACGTGGAAATATAAATATGTCAGAGGAGTTTGCGATCAAGGAGCAGGTGATGCAATGGCTCGTGCCCATTAAGATGGATCAATCCCCAGATCCCGACGAGATCTATCCTAGGGTATTGGGTAGGCCAAAGACGAGCGTTGCTGGAGAACATACAAACATCTTCGTTGGGGAAGATGTCTGTATGTTCTCCAGCAACAGGCGAAGTCGCGTACGACCGGAGAGCAGCTAATGTGTTGTTTCCTTGTTCAAAAAATGTCCAGATAACTGAGGAAATTATAGGCAGATGAACCTCAAGTCACACGTATGCAAATCATTTGAGAAAATTATTCTTGATTGGACACATGCGCTTTGGGCGAGAATGGCTAATTACGGGCAGTGAGTATGACTTTGTCTGTGGCAGCTCAAGAAGTGTGAAATTGAATGTAATTTTTTCATGTGGTGACGCAAATGGTCGTCGAGGGTAGGGCAGTGGATATTGTCCACGTGGATTTTAGTGCAACATTTGATAAAGTTTTCTTGGTAGGGGAATAGGGAAGGTTAAGATGCACGGGATTCACGGAGACTTGATCGTTATGATTCACTAACATTTTACGTATGGAATGCAGTAGGTTGTGGTGGAAGAATATAATTTTGGGGGAGGTTTATGACCAAGGGAGTTCTGCAATGATTTGTGTTGTAACCTCTTGTATATGTGGCATAATTAAACGACGTGGACGTAAATGCCATTGGGTTGGTTAGTACATCGTGCAGATAACACCCAATTGATGGAGTTGCGAACTGTGATAAAACTGCCAGAATATACCGCGGATGAAAAATACCTTACAGAAATTGGCGAGAAAATTGCAGATGTTGTTGCATCCGAGCTCGCGTGAGGTGGTGTTGCACTTTGGGAGGCCATATGTAACGGGAATAGTTACAGTTAATGGCAAGACCGTTAACACAATTGATGTACATAGTTCCTTGAAAGTGGCAAAACAAATAGCTAGAGCGGTGAATAACACGATTGGTCTGCTTGTCTGCCGCGATCGTGATGTTGAGTATAAAAGTCCGGAATTTATGTTGCGGCTTGATATTAATTGGTTAGGTCACTTGTGGAGTATTGTGTGCAGTTCTAGTTCCCATATTACTGGACGAATCGGGAAGGCTTCGGAAGTGTGCAGATTGTATATAACTATAAGATGGTGGACAGTCAGAATGTTTTTCCCAACGTGCCAATATCAAAGGGCATAGCTTTAAAGTGAAAAGGACAAAGATTAAAGGAGATGTGCAGGGACGATTTTTTTTACACGGATAGCGGTGTGTACGTGGTGTCGTGGTGGAAGCAGATACTATGGTGACATTCAGAGGCTTTTATATAGCCACATTGATATGCAGGGGTTGGAGGGATGTGGATCACGTGCATGGAGAAGAGATTATTTTAACTTGGCATCCTGTTCAGCACGGACAATTTAGGCTGAAATGTATTTTTTTCGTCTGAATTGTTTCGTGTCCCGTTTTAACCATTATTATCTAAAAATGGCAGTCATTCCATCAATTCCAAAACAAATGACATAGTCTTAAATGATTACATTATAATACTATTTACCACAGATAGAACTAGATTTCCTTATATTCAAATCGAATAATTATTACTTGAACTTTAGTATAGTTCGTAATCGGCTCTTTTCCTTCTTTGCGTAATTACAGCGACATTATCCTCACCCATATTTGAATAATCTTTATTGAGATTGTTGAATTCTGACATGAAAAATATAGAGATCTTGTTAACGCACAAATATGTAGCACTGGTAATATTTATTGCCCCCCAAAATGCATATTGAAATACATCTAAAATAATATATAATCCATATTTCCTCCTCTCAGTTGTTAGCAGTTTAACTGTCCATAAACCATCGCGGAGAACATCCGACTGCTTTCCTCAGGGTGAGTTGCATTACAAACACCTCAATGTGCACCCAAGTAGAGAATTGAAAGAGATCCGGCTTGTTGGAAATAAAATAAAAACTCCGAAATAAAACTCATAAAACCAATCTAACAAATGATTTCCTACCAAGTCGCAGCGATGTTTCTGCTTTGTTGATTTTATCGGAATTAACCATAATTCTATGCTATAATTTTGCTGCAGCATGGTTTCGATGGAGTTGCTTGGGAACGCAACGATGACTTTGTATATTACCATCCAAGGAGAAACTGCCAAATGTTCTGTTCCACGGAATTAATGACACTCGTCATATATTTGCGTGACAGGGCAAATAATGCAAATACCTCTGATATTTCAAAAATTAATTTGAAATATCAGATGTTACGACGTTACGGTGTCACGATTGTTATGATGTCTATACTCGGATTCGTAGAAAGTGGGAACAGGGATTAGTGTTTGGGAGCTTAGTTCGTGATCGGATATTCACTAAAATCTTGGTTTCTCCTCCATCCGAACACGATGTTGTCATTCCCACCCCAGTTAACGATGTATTTTGTGTCGAAACATTTACATATGTTATTATTAAAAAATATTCGGCAACGTAGCCACCATCGCCGTCTGTTACTAAAAAGTCCAAAGGTTTCGCAATTGAGTGGACGCCCTACTGCTTACATCCATCTTGAACCTGTTGCTCCATGTCCTGAGCACCGAAAGCGTCCGTCCTATATCTATTCTATGTATCCTGTCGTATTTTAACGAACCACAGATAGTGGCTGTCTATCCTGAACGTCTTGTGCGTATTCTAAAGGCAGGCTAACGGGAAAATAATGGCTCCGTGACTACGCTAATGATAAGTACGAGGGAGCGAAAAAATACCCCAGTTCACTACGTATAAAGTGATCTGTTAAGATTTAAAACGTCAGATCAAAAGTAGTATTACATATAACTCATATTTTAGCATTTACATTATGGCATGTGGGGATGTCAATCGTTCGATTAAAAATTACGTCTGTCTCAAAGATTTCCTAACTGTCCCTTAAACCCTCCGAATCAACGTATTATGTCTCAATGCACAACAGACTCCTGAATTATCCCGTCTTTCAACTACACTAACGAGAAACGTATCGGAAAAAGTAAGAGAGCCGGACATATCTTTGATATACCCTGTTGCTTGAGCACACGGAAAACAGACGATGTCATGGGAAGATGAATGAAACTTTTCAAATTTAATCCGCTGGGAGAAAATTGAACTCGAGTCCTTGGAAATGTGCCTCAGCAGCAATATTTGTTGCGCCAGTTCTACACATGTTCATGAACCTAGTTTTACTGTTTGTGCCATACTGTGTATAATTCTTGCAACCTGCGAGGGGGATAGGGTAAATAGGGGGATTATATCCAATATAAGACATGAAATGCTGGAGTATCTCAGCAGGTCACGTATCTTCCCTGGAGAACATGGCTTGGTGACATTTCGGGTCGGGACCCATCCTCAAATCGGGAACGTTACCTTTCCTATTTCCCGCACAGTTACTCCAGCATGTTGTGCCTTCCCTTGGTAAACCAGCATCAGCAGTTCCTTGTTATTGCATTATTTATGTTATGCTAATTATAGCTGAGGGAGACAGTGAGGGGTTCGAGAAGTATGCGGATGACATGCACTGAATAGGATAAATAGATTGTGATTGCATAGCACGCGAAATATAAAACAAACAAACAAAAAACAGTCTTCTACAAGCCAGCGAAAAATTAGAAACATGTTGCTGAAGTTAATAAAATATGAAACATTATCAAGATTTACGTGCTACACAACGGTTTTTTTTAACATTTACCTACGCATAGATGCAACAATCAGAAGAATACCCGTCCAGTTAATTCCTATCACAAGGGAATATGAGCACAATGCGCTTTGGAAGGTACATTGAGAAGATATATTTTGCTTCTGACAAATATAAAAATGATCATATGTACAAGGGTATTATGAAGTAATTCCATTTATGTGATGGTTTTGCTGGCATCGTGATTGAACGTGCATTTCTATGGATAATAATGACAAGTTCAACAAGTATGGGCGACGAAGGAAGATAGTTGTTTCATTGACGTGAAGGGAGTGGTAGGGGTGGGGGGGGGGGGGGGGGGGGGGGTGGTAGTGTGGGGGAGCCCAGTAGGCCAACGACTTATTGCATAGGATCCTAGATGGAGAATTCAAGGAATCGGTTCTCTCTGTGGCGATGGGGAAATGGTGCGAGGGTTGGTGAATCTTGAAATTGCGAGTTATTTACATCAACTGCCAAATAACCTCCAAGATTGCCATGGAAACTTGAATAGTTTGCCGATTTTTCATCCGGAGTGCTAATAACGTATGCACTCTTTAGTATGGTGGTAGGGCTGTGGAAGAATTAGAAATGTTGTGATGTCATGAACACTCTCATGTTTTAACTATGGCTGTCGTAAAGTGAAAGCGTGCAGCGTGGCTATCAAAAATAGAATCAAAAGTTTGCTTTTATTTGGCGGCACTGAATTGTAAAGCATATGCTATATAAAACAAAAAGCAATGCAAGAGAATTTGCACCTTTATCCAATACTACGAGTTTGACCAAGCATATTCCGATAGAAGTGAAACGTTGAAATCGTATTATATCAGTATGGAAAAATAAGTGAGTTTTTATCTCGGGAAACAAATAACTAGAGACACAGAGTCTCTTATCGAAACATAAATGCATACGACGGGGAAAAAATGATGAAAAACTTTGATAGTTGAAAAACTGATAAGGCAAACAGAATGGATGACAAACAATGTGAAATTACGATTAGAAAATTGATGAGGTTCTTTGTGAGGGATGTGTTAACAATATTTTATTGGCATGTAATGAGAGTGGTGAATCTAAATCGCGAAACTGTATATAAGTAGTTACGTGACAAATACTTAAATAGAGTTATATTGATATAGTTACATGTGAAAGGCCGTGAATAGTTGCTCGAAGCTGGAAGCTATTATGCTCACTGTACCGTGTGACTGAATTCAGAATCACACTATTTAGTCAAAGGAGTTTTAATGTACTCTGTTACCTGTATTCCTTGCGTTTAATTTGCTTGCTGAAAATAAATGATCTAATATCAATAAAGGTATTCATATCGAATGTAAGAAAATTAGAATAGGAATACAATATGTTAGAAATACCTTGATAGTTTAGAAAATTTCAACAACCCATTTGCCTGTACGATATTTCAGCGAGTTTAAGCAACCCATTTGCTTATTTTATAAAAATAAAATTAACCATAGATCTGTTAGCAAACGACAGTCTACGTAAACATGATGGCGACTATTATTAATGAATTGGTGGAAATGTACTTGGCAAGACTTAATAATGTGCCTCAGAGGCAGGAATGGAGCAGTCCGTCCGCACGTCCAAACAATCCCGTCTTCGCAATGACACAAAATGCAGGAGCAACTCTATATCTATATTATACTGCATCTGTCACGCATCTTCCCACTCACTCAACCTGTCCAGGTCACCCTGCAACCTCCTAACATCCTTTTCACAGTTCACACTGCCACCCAGCTTTGTGTCATCCGCAAGTGCTAGTGCTGCTCCTAATTCCCTCTTCAAAATCATTCATATATATGGTAAACAGATGCGGTCCCCAACACCGAGCCTTGCGGCACTCCACTCGCCACTGCCTGCCATTCTGAAAAGGACCCGTTCACTCCTACACTTCTTCCTATCAAAGCCGCATTTCACCTGTTGTGCTGCAGCAAGTACAAAATTAATTGTCCTTTTCGGGACATATGGCAATAAAACACTCTTAACGACTTGAGTTAGATTAATCAGTAAGGTTTTCTATGTGTCTTTGTCGTATATTCTATTGTTTTCAAACGAGATTGCCGATGTAATCATGTTTTGATTCCAAAAATGATGGATGACATGGCACATATCAAATACTGAATGGAACGAAGCATAAACCAATGCGAATACTTATCTATCTTGGGAAAATGAAATTAAACACTTCCACTGACCTGTTTCTTCAAAACCGAATTTTAGGTTGTGTAGATCTGAAAAAAAAGGATGTGTGTTTATAGCTGCAGATGTAGTTCTGCACTGATTCGATTGGAAATTGAATTTGCCTGCTATGGAGGACATGGACACGCAGCCGCTGTTTAAACAATGAATGCCAATGTTGAGAGACTGCTGCATTGTTTTCATGCTATATTTTTGCATACATATAGAAACGCAAAGCTCGAGCTTCGCTGTTGCCCATTCGCCGCATGTTTTTTTCCCATCCTTCTCTATCAGTGGGATATTGCTTTACATTCATTGCCTAGTTTGTTTCCTGCATACTCCATTGTCGTCGTTCCAAAGTAATACTAGGAGGACACTCCGAATATTGACACGTTTTTTTAAATAATCCGCATTAACGTCAAGTTGCGAGAAAACTATGTATGTGGGTAGAAATGGAGATGCAGTGACTGAATATGTCATTTGACAATCCGCTGTTTTTAGTTTCCGTGTATCTGCACACTACAGGATTAAGACCTTGTATGGCAGTTATCTTGATGGAATGTCTAACGCCACAAGCTAACTACTCTGCGGTTGGATATGCTTATAAGAATTAAGCTATACATGATATTTCTACGTCCCAGCAGCTCACATTGAAGATGACTGGATATCCATCCTTTCATCTCTATTGGTTCATTGGATGGTTTCACAATCTTATTATATTTATTGGGTAAAAATACAATATTTGCATAGTATATAATATAGTTAATTTTTGAAACACACCGCTTGCTACCATGTGTATTAATCTATTGGGGAGCTATTCAATATTTCTCTCTTCAGGAAATCTTTTAACCAATTTATTTTCAAATATTTCGATTGTAACCAAAGCAATATCAATTAAATTATTATTTAAACATTTACCTGTTAAAATGTACTCGATGCTACTGTTCATATTGGGCATAGATAAATCTATTGTGCCTTTCGTAACACTATCGTGTTACGTCGTTTGTTATGTCATCAACCGGCATTCGACTGCTTTATCTACTCAGTGTTGTGTCATTATCACGAAAGAGAAAACTGAAAAAAATACTGCTGAGAAGTTTTATATGGGGCCCTTACAATTCACACCTAACGAAATCCGAATTGAAATTATAAAGCAGCTGAAAGCACCATTTTCATTTGTTCAGTGGTGTTTTATTTCTCACGTACGAGTGCACAGTAAAAACTTTTTTCAACATTTGAACATGCAGATGCCGTCATTTTTGGCGCTATCCCCAAAGTCCAAAGTCTGTCCGCCAGAGCGCTCGGTCTACTGAAGCGTCTTCCGATCCCGGTAAACTCCAGGTTCCTGCGGGACCTTCCTCCGTCGCCTTCGACCAGATAGGCCCGAGAACCGACGTCCCAGTAAATTCCGATCAAAGATAAGAGAGGGTCTCCAATGAGGTAGATAATATGTTTGCTCTCTATTGGTTCATTGGATGGTTTAGTTGCCCGATAACAGCTAGGACATGGACGTTTTGACACTTCTGTTCTTCTTACCTCATGGGAGAGCGAAGAAGAGGGAATGACCGGTGAGCGACTCGTCCTTGATTATGCTGGTGGCCTTGCCGAGGCAGCGTGAGGTGTGAATGGTGTCTGCGGAAGAGAGGTTGGTTTGTGCGATGGTCTCCGCT
Organism: Amblyraja radiata; assembly: GCF_010909765.2. Classification (NCBI taxonomy): domain Eukaryota; kingdom Metazoa; phylum Chordata; class Chondrichthyes; order Rajiformes; family Rajidae; genus Amblyraja; species Amblyraja radiata. The sequence goes on along the minus strand of NC_045979.1, from coordinate 24,679,576 downwards.
GTGTCCACAATTCTCTGCAATTTCTTGCGGTCTTAGATGGGGCTGTTCTCAAACAATGTTGTGATGCACCATGTTCGTGTTTTACACACTATCATTAATAAGTATTGTCTCTGAGAGGAAGAATAGATGACTATCTCAATGGGGAATACTACAATGCGCACGCAGCGGGTTACGTCATGGTGTCAAGATGTCGGATGGAAAATCGAGTAGGATTCGCATGCTAATTTTGGTTTGGCCACATATGCCTTGTTCTCTAGTAGATTACCAAATGAGCATTCACAATGTTAAAATAACGTGAAGGTCAACAATGTTAATTTACTTCTACTTAAGAAAATTAATTATTTGTGGTGAAACCAAGCTGGGACAAAATATTATTGTACTTTTCCTCAAATACGCACGGCTTGCATTGACTGATAAATTGTTTTTCAGTTGATAAACAGGCTGCCTGTTGCACCAAGGATCAGGCAATTTTGAAAATGGCATTATTCGAAGATATAATCGTGTTATGTTGAGTATATAAATGAGCCTTCCGTGTGGAAATTAACCAATCATAATAATGACCTATCCTCGTAATTCTCCTCAAAAGTCAGATATAACAATCGACTCAGCCTGTATTTAATAGAAACAAATACATAGAAACATATAAAATAGGTGCAGGAGGAGGCCATTCGGCCTTTCAAGCCACTCCGCCATTCATTGTCATCATGGCTGATCATCCACAATCATTAATCCGTGCCTGCCTTCCCCCATACCCCTTGAGTCTGCTAGCCCCAAGAACTCTATCCAACTCTCTTTTAAATGCATCTAATGAATTGGCCTCCACTGCCTGTTGTAGAGAATCCCACAAATTCAGAATATGCGTGAAAAGTGTTTGTTTCCTCATCTCAGTTTTAAATGGCCTCCCCTTTATTCTTAGACTATGGCCCCGGTAGTCTGGATTCCCCCAACTTTGGGAACATTTTTCCTGCATCTAGCTTGGCCAGTCCTTTTATAATTTTTTGTTTACATCAAATACCCTCTCATCCTTCGAAATTGCAGTGAATACAAGTCCAGTCTTTCCAATCTTTCCACCTATGACAATCCCGCCATCGCGGGGATTAACCTCGTGAATCTACGCTGCACTGCTTCAAATGAAAGGATGTCCTTCCTCAAACTAGGAGACTAAAACTGCACACAGTACTCCATCAAGAAATGTTTCGACGTCTTGGAAGGAAAGGGTTGACAGTGTCGGAATATAACCCGAATAATTAAGAACAGTTTATGAAAGTGAGACTTGGCTTGACGAAACCATGCAACAAACTGTATAGGGTGGGTGTGGGGAGTATATTTTAAATGGTCATTCTTTGAAATGGTCAGCCACATAGACATAAGGATGCCGTTTCTTTTCCTGGACTGTTTTGCACATCGAAAAGTTGCTCACGGTGCGATGAAAGCACAATATTTGGACAATTTTAAGTTAGATGGTTCTTAATGAGAAATAGTTTGACATGTTCTGCTTATACACTGGATTACATAGATAAAATTAAAAAATAAAATAGGCATGACCTTCTTGAACGCTTTAGTAGATTTTAGAAACTGTGTTTCTTTTCCTCTTTCCTATTACATATGGTGACATTCATATTGGTAGCCGTAATATAATTATTCCATATTAGTCCGGTATAGTCAAAGTAGTTCTCCTACCTCACAGACAACGTCCATTGCCACTAAAATAATAATTCTTACGTATTCGTACCTTTTTCTCGTTTGCTCACTCTTTGCTCTGAGTAAAAATGAGGTAATGATGATCAATTATGCAAACAACAGTATTAATGGCACACACTTTACAATCAAATCGAGGCCGAAGGATCGAACTATCGTTTCAACTATTCGGTGTTTGTGTATTAATATATTGGATACAAAAGAACATGAAATCTCGGTTTTATACTTTGGCACTAAAAATAGTTATTTTTATTTCGCCCTGTAGCCAGTTCATCTGTGAAAGTTAGTTTATGAACCATTATTAAACCATCACAAGATCCAACTCAATACACTATCAGCGCCGGTGTAGCGGTTTTGCTTACATTTTAGCTACTGTCTGCCTAACCTCTCATATTTCACAATCTATCATAACCAGCTCGTTCATGCCTGCAGAGTATCATTTGTTAGATTTAGGACGCTAATTTCGATTTGAACAATTTACCTCTCTATCTCAATGAATAACTTTTCCAGTTATAATCACCTCTTCTGTTATAATCGACGTTTCTTTCTGAATCGCGAAATCCACACAGCCAGCTAATTTACCAAAACTTGCTTTTGTATAATGTCACTCGCCAGTTAACTATTTCAGAGTAGACGACGTGCATACTTATTCCAAAGGCAGTCCTCAACACTTTTCCGGAATTACATTTTGAAAAGATTTAGTCCAACAGATAACGGATATCCGGAACAGACAACATGTACATTGCGACGGGAATTCTGGCATAACTACGACTGGATTTAATAACGCCTCGCTCTGGTCTCGTCTGTGGATATTATATTTTTGGTATCTAGGGAAAGTTTACATAATTCTTTACGTTCAAGGACATCCAAGCCTCGTCTTCTGTTTTACAGTCTACCGGGCATGATCGAATTTGGATCTGAGCGGATGTGCAGAAGTTCACAACAGTCCACTTGAGAAAATTGGTTCTTCGTTTTGAAATTAACTTGCAACAGGCTATTGATGCAATGAATACACTTTCCCCCTTAAATTTTGATCTATCAATATTCTTCATCAAATTTATATTCGCATCGCCACAATTTACTTTCATCCTCTAAGGAAGAGCGGAGATTTCAAAGAAATTGGAAATAAAGTGAAGCATTGCATGTTCAAGAAAGAAGAAAACGTACATTCCCCTGTTTTGTCACCTGCCGGCGAATTCTTGAGAATTACATTGTCCAAGGCCACATGATGTATCTGCTTTTCGCCCTCAAGCTTATGATAAACGCGAGAGCTTCTGGGAGTAGATGTGCATTAATATAAATATGTTAGTATCGGTAGCTTCAGAAATGTGACGTCCTTTCTGAAAGATGATTCTTTTACCGATATCTGGAATGGTTCTCTATTCATAATTTTATTATGCATGGGAAGCAGTAAGTCGCACATCACATATTTGTAATTGAAGTAACCGCAAATTGGCTACCATTTCATCTGGGGGCGAATTATAATCGAAACGTTTCCAGCTTACCTGCATCCTGCAGATTCTCCCTTAACATTTCAACTTCTGAAAGAAAGAAAATTCGAAAAAAACATGAGAAAAATACATGGTTCCTGCCAACAAAACGGGCAGTTTAGAAAAGAACAACGCAGAAGGCTGCCATTAAGGCAACACAGAGACATGTTAAAATAAAAGGAAAATAATTATGAAGCGTTGGTAAAACGAGCAAGGATAGATTAAGAACAAAAGAAGCATTGAATAGATTATTCCGTGCTCAAATAATATTTTAGGAAGGATAAATGTATTGCACCCAGATTAAACCGGAAGGACATATGGAATAACGTCGCTATGACTGCATGGATGGAAGATGGCAATTTCATTGATATGAATGCCAAAGTATATATTTAAGAGAGAGAGATGGAAAACGAATGCTTCCGCTTCATTCGCACACATCAATTGGTGGCCAATAATTTATCTAGGCCGTTACAATGGGGAGGTAAGTTTAATTCTGTTTATACTTTTATCGATTCGTACATGCCTGGCTCTTTCTGGTGCACATTTAAGTGCCGTAGGAAAATATGTACTGTTTGTCCGACTGAAATGAAGGTGAAAATCAATACACACCTTTTTCTTTTTTGCCGAGTTTCAATTCTAGGTCAAACACGAAATATCATGAAATAATTAGAGGGAAGTGTTAGAAACATAGAAACATAGAAAGTAGGTGCGAGAGTAGACCACCAGGTCCGTCGAGCCCGCACCGCCATTCGCTCATGGCTGAACACTAAACAGACACACTTACCCACAAACAGTAGACACAAGACACAGAACACAAGACACTACCCTCCCCTTTATACCGCTATCACCCCTCTCCACCCCAAGAACCGCGTGATCTCCTGGGGGAGGCAAAAAACCGGATAAAAACCCAGGTCCAATTCGGGAAAAAAATCCGGGAAATTTTTGACCAACATGTTATCATGTTGCTGGTCTCAGTCAAAGAAGCAGTGCTTATTTATTTATATCTTCCACAGTGTTAATTCACATTGTCTGTTTTCGAAGTGAACACCGCCAAAGGAATATCACGGATAACGTAACACGCAGGGGAAGCAGGTCCACTCAATTGTGAAGAGAAACACCCAAATTTCGCGTTATCCTGTTGAAGTGAAAGCGGTGGCAAGCGGTAATGACAAAGATGAACGGAAACGGGGATAACTGATTTATGGAGCCATTGATTCAGCGCCTTTCAGCAAAATAAATAGTTAAGCCATATCTACAGACCGGCACCTTTCTCAATATCTAATTGTAAAGTTGTCTACGACTATCGAAATATAAATATAATCTGCATATTAACCTGTTCCCTTATATATTTTAGAGATTACGATGACGATCTCATGGTTCGTGCTACCACTTTGCACACAGCCTATTACAGGCTCACGAATAAAAATAAAACTTGGACGAAGGAGCTGCAGATGCTGGTTTACACCGAAGATAGACACAAAATGCTGGTGAAACAGCGGGACAACATCTCTGGATGGAAGGAATTGGTGACGTTTCTGGTCGACACCCTTCTTCAGACTGAGTCAAGGAGAGGGAACCTCAGAGATAAGGAAATGTAAGAGATCAAAACATTTGAAATTCAAGGGAAATGAAAACACAACAAAACGGGCAGTTTAGAAAAGAACAACGCAGAAGGCTGCAATTAAGGGAACACAGAGAAAAGTTAAAATAAAAGGAAAATAATTATGAAGCGTTGGTAAAACGAGCAAGGATAGATTAAGAACAAAAGAAGCATTGAATAGATTATTCCGTACTCCAATAATATTTTAGGAAGGATAAATGTATTGCACCCAGATTAAACCGGAAGGACATATGGAATAAAGTCGCTATGACTGCATGGATGGAAGATGGCAATTTCATTGATATGAATGCCAATGTATATATTCAAGAGAGAGAGATGGAAAACGAATGCTTCCGCTTCATTCGCACGCATCAATTGGTAGACAATAATTTATCTAGGCCGTTACAATGGGAAGGTAAGTTTAATTTTGTTTATACTTTTATCGATTCGTACATGCCTGGCTTTTGCTGTTAGATAGGAGAAGGTGACAACAAAACAATCAGAGATAACATGTAATCAGGAGGATATTCAGAGTGGTTGGATAACTGGGTAGGGGTGGGATGGAGAGAGAGGGAAAGGAATCATTACGAAGTTAAAAAAAGCAACATCATATCGTTGGGGTGTAAGTCGCCCAACCGAAATATGAAGTGCTGGTCTTCCAATTTGCGCGGCGCCTCACTCAGACAATGGAGGATGCCCAGGACAGAAGGGTCAGTGTGGGGATGGGAGGTGACGTTAAAGTATTTAGTAATCGGGGTATCAAGTAGTTTTAGGAGGGCTGAGCGGAGGTGTTCCTCAAAACTATCACCAAGCCTGCGTTTGGTCTCACCGATATATTGGAGTCCACACTTGGGAAAGGGGATAGACTAGATGAAGTTGGAAGAGATGCAAGAGAACCCCTGCCTTACCTGAAAAGGCTAGCGCGGTCCTTGGACAGTGTCGACGGGGGAGGTATAGGTACATGTGTTGCGTCTCGCGTGGTTGCAGGTGAAAGTGCATGCTGGTTTCGGTGGGAATGACAAGTTAATCAAGGATTTGCGGAGGGAACGGTCTCTGTGGAAAGCGAAAATGAGGAGGAGATGGGAAGATGCGGCTAGTGGTGGGATCCAGTTGGAGCTATCGAAAACGTCGGAGGGCTACGTGGTGTATGCGACGGCTGATGGGGTGAAAGGTGAAGACGAAGGGGACTCTGTCCCTGCTGCGAGGGAAGGGGAACAAGAGTGGAGCTGCGGGATATCGAGGAGGCCCCAGTGAGGGCGTCATCTGTGATGAAGGAGGGGGAACCCCATTAACTAAAGAATTAGGATTAAATTACATTCCCCCGTTTATGCCGCATCTGCTCCCAAGGTTGTGTGTTCCATACCAGGGCATGTCCTGGTTTGGAACATCCAACCTTGGGCGCAGATGTGGCGTAGACGGATGAATTCGAGGTAGGGGATAGAGTCTTTGCAGGTGGCAGGGTTGGAAGAAGTTTAGTCTAGGGAGGCAGTAGGTTTCTAATAGATGTCAGCCGAAAGTCTATCTCCTGTGATGGAGACGTTGAGATCAAGGAACGGCAGGGAAAAGTCGGAGATAGTCAAAGTGAATTTGAGTTCTGGATGGAAATTAGTAGGGAAGTGAATGAAATCGGTGAGTTCTGCATGGGTGCATGATGTAGCCCGTCGTATAGAATCAATGGGTTTAACTTATTTACGATCACATGTTGTACCAATTGGGAGGGTAAATAAGTTACATACATATTTCTGTACCAAAATAGGGTAGTAGCATACCCGTTAATGAACCCAATTAAAATAAACTGGCACTGATTGAGAACTTGGCATTTTGTCACATACATTTGGAGATGATGCCTATGTGCTCGCTTTACCATATCGTACCATTTTAGCTTTGCAACAAATCCTCACATCTGTGAGGGATTGTAAGTGATTGATCATCAGCAGATTTCGTCTACACTCGATGCAGCTACATGTGCTCATTGCACTGATATCTAGTAAATGTCAGCAGTTATCTTTTTTAGTGTTGTACTCATATTGGTAAAATTGTGTAATAAACAAAAAGCTGGAACTTAACGTACATCGGCAAAGACGGAAAGTTTCAGAACGAGTTTTAGCACGTTTTAAATATCCAGTGCTCTTTAAGTTAACAAAATTAGATGCCGCAACCCAAATATGACTAGTCTCCAGACCCGCTATTTGAGATTTTGCTGAATCGTCCATTGGTACATATATTGTTAATGAACGACCATATGATCCAAATCGGCACGCTTTTCAGCGTCGGTAGAGCTGTCTTGTTTACATATTGCCAATTGCCTATCCAACCACTCGGGATGTTTTGGAGTTCCCAACCTAACATAGACATATCACTTCATACTTTTAGAGTTTCCATTGTTTAGATTTATAACGCGTATCTCGGTTTGAAGTATTTAAGTCTAAATGAATGATTATTAACCATGGTCGGCCGAGGAGTTGAAGGAGCGCGTGCGGAGATTGATTGCAGAATCTAAATTAGTTAATTGGTAAGTTAGTAAATTTGTTAATTGATTAGCAAATACAAGTAGGGCTCGCTGTAGCGAAACGGCCTAGTTGAGGTAAAGTGCCTTGGAAGGAAAAATGTGAGTCTTCGGCGAGGCGGCTGATGCGGGGAGGCTAGATTTAGTCGGTTGTGTGTACAATTTAATTTAGATATTTAAAATAAATATTGGTGTGATGGCAGGGACGTATTCCTGTACTGCGTTTGCTGCAGGATGTGGGAAGCCAGGGACACCGCTGGTGTCACTGCCCACTACACATGTGGGAACTGTGTTCAAATGCTGCTCTTCAAGGATAGAGTTAGAGAACTGGAGCAGCAGCTGGATGACCTGCGGTCCATTCGGGAAGACGAAACCTTCCTGGACAGGACCTGCCGTATAGACGTCACTCAAGAGTACAAGAGGTGCGACGGTTAGAGACGGAAAGAAAGGGGATGAAACTGGTACATGAGACCTATGTGGAAGTACTTTTTGAAAACAGATACACACTCTTGGGAGCTGTCGCGGTCAACATCGTGGAAGCGTATGCCTGGAGTTAGCGGGCAAGAGAGTGTAGAAAATGTCATGTTTAAACTAACAGGGCAGGGGGGTAGGAACCAATGCAAAGAGACAGAGGGCCACAAAAGGAGGACAGAAACAATAGGTAGAAGGGAGATAAGGACAACAGATCTGAAAGCTTTGTGCCTTAATGCGGGGAGCATTCGCAATAAGATGGATGGATTGAATGTGCAGTTACAAGTTAAGGAATATGATATAGTTAGAATTACGGCTAAAGGGTGAGCATGTTCAGGAAGGAAGGAGTTGGAGTTGCATTGCTGGCTAACGAGGAGATTCATGCAATAGCAAGTAGTGACATTAGCTTGGATGCTGTAGAATCGGTATGGGTAAAACTGCGAAGTAGCTAATGGCATAAAACGCTTGTTCTAGTTATATACAGACCACCAAGCAGCAGGAGGGAGGTTGGGGATCAAGCAGTAAATTGTGGATGCGTGTAGCCAAGGTACAACAAATATAATGGACAAATTAAATCTAAATATTGATTGAGCCAACCAAATTGGTAGCAGAGTATTTCCTGGGATGTTCACGGGGTGGTTTTTTTAAACCAATATGCAGAAGAGCAGACTAGATGACATGACATCCTCGACTGAGTATTGTGTAGTGAGGAAGGGTTAGTTAGTGATCTTGTTATGCAAAGCCCCTTGGGCAACAGTGAACATAATATAGTGGAATTTGAATTAGGATGGAAAATGACACGAATTTATATTCACATCGCCTCAATTGACTTTCATACATTAAGGAAGAGCGGAGATTTAAAAAAAAAGGAAATAAATTGAAAATTGCATGTTCAAGAAAGAAGAAAAAATTCATTCCCCTGTTTTGTCACCTGCCTGCGAATTCATGAGAATTACTTTGTCCAAGGCCACATGATGTATCTGCTTTTCGCCCTCAAGCTTTTGATAAACGCGGAGAGCTTCTGGGGGTAGATGTGCATTAATATAAATATATATGTTAGTATCGGTAGCTTCAGAAATTTGACGTCCATTCTGAAAGATGATTCTTTTACCGATATCTGGAATGGTTCTCTATTCATAATTTTATTGTGCATGGGAAGCAGTAAGTCGCACATCACATAACCGCAAATTGGCTACAATTTCATCCGGGGGCGAATTATAATCGAAACGTTTCCAGCTTACCTGCATCCTGCAGATGCCCCCTTAACATTTCAACTTCTGAAAGAAAGAAAATGCGAAAAAACATGAGAAAAATACATGGTTCCTGCCAACAAAACGGGCAGTTTAGAAAAGAAAGGCGCATAAGCCGGGAGCCGTGACAGAGGGAGGAGCGACCTCCGTGTGGTGAGTTAAAAACCCATCGCGGGGCTTGTCTCAACAGAGGCCCGGGAGCCGTGACAGAGGGAGGAGCGACCTCCGTGTGGTGAGTTAAAAACCCATCGCGGGGCTTGTCTCAACAGAGGCCCGGGGGCCGTGACAGAGGGAGGAGCGACCTCCGTGTGGTGAGTTAAAAACCCATCGCGGGGCTTGTCTCAACAGAGGCCCAGGAGCTGTGACAGAGGGAGGAGCGACCTTCGTGTGGTGAGTTAAAAACCCATCGCGGGGCTTGTCTCAACAGAGGCCCGGGAGCCGTGACAGAGGGAGGAGCGATCAAAATCTGCAACGTTCCATTCGCAGATCTCACTTCCAGAGAAGGAGTCTGGTGGAAGCCTCTGATTGGTCAAACGGACTAGAGGAAGCAGCTGATTGGCTTCTATCCCGGGTAAGGCTTTATTGTATTCGGTTAAGGGGGAGAATGAGGGCCAGGGCAGTTTACTGTTCTGGATGTCAGATGTGGGAGGTCATGGAGTCTGAGTGCCCTCCAGACGTCCACATCTGCGCCAGGTGCGTCGAGATGGGGCTCCTAAGGGACCGTGTTAGGAACCTGGAACAGCAACTTGATGACCTCTGTCTGCTCAGGGAGAGCGAGGAGGTCATAGATAGGAGTTACAGGGAGGTGGTCACTCCAAGACCACGGGAGACAGAAAACTGGGTCACAGTTAGGAAGGGCAACGGGCAGAGGCAGGGACTGGTGAGTACCCCGGTGGCTGTACATCTTGAAAATAAGTACTCATGTTTGAGTAACGGTGGGGGAGACAGCCTAACTGGGGGCAGCGACAGCGGCCGGGCCTCTGGCATAAAGACCGGTCTTGTTGCTCAGAAGGGTAAGGAAAAGAAGAGGAGGGCAATTGTAATAGGGGACTCTATAGTCAGGGGGTTGGATAGGCGATTCGGTGGACGCAGACAGGAGACCCGGATGGTAGTTTGCCTCCCTGGTGCCAGGGTCAGGGATGTGTCTGAGCGTGTCCAAGAAATCCTGAAATGGGAGGGAGAGGAGCCTGAGGTTGTGATACATATAGGTACCATCGACATAGGTAAAAAAAGAGAAGAGGTCCTGAAAGAAGAATTTAGGGAGTTAGGTAGAGAGTTAAGGAGAAGGACTGCAAAGGTAACAATCTCAGGATTCCTGCCTGTGCCACGCGACAGTGAGAGTAGGAATGGAGCGAGGTGGAGGATAAATTAGTGGACGAGGGACTGGTGCAGTGGGCATGGATTCAAGTTTCTGGATCATTGGGACCTCTTTTGGGGAAGGTGTGACCTGTACAGAAAGGACGGGTTGCACTTGAACTCGAGGGGGACCAATATCCTGGCGGGGAGATTTGCAAAGGCTACTGGGGAGACTTTAAACTAGTATGGTTGGGGGGAGGGACTCAAATTGGGAAAGCTAGCAGTCAGTGTGTGAGGCAGGAGGCAGAGAATGGTAGCACTCTGACCCAAAATGTAGGGGAGAGAGAAGAAAAAGACAATAAACAGAGAATAAGAGAGGGTGGGTTTCTTAAATGTGTATATTTTAATGCTAGGAGCATTGTAAGAAAGGTGGATGAACTCAGAGCCTGGATTGACACCTGGAAGTATGATGTTGTGGCGATCAGTGAAACATGGTTGCAGGAGGGCTGTGATTGGAAACTAAATATTCCAGGATTTCGTTGCTTCAGGTGTGATAGAATTGGAGGGGCAAGAGGTGGAGGTGTTGCATTGCTTATCAGGGAAGATATTACAGCAATGCTTTGGCAGGATAGATTAGAGGGCTCATCTAGGGAGGCTATTTGGGTGGAACGGAGAAATGGGAAAGGGGTAGCAACACTTATAGGGGTGTATTATAGACCGCCAAATGGGGAGTGAGAATTGGAAGAGCAAATATGTAAGGAGATTGCAGATATTAGTAGTAAGCACAAGGTAGTGATTGTGGGAGATTTCAATTTTCCACACATAGACTGGGAAACACATTCTGTAAATGGGCTGGATGTGTTGGAGTTTGTAAAATGTGTGCAGGATAGTTTTTGCAGCAATACATAGAAGTACCTACTAGAGAAGGAGCGGTGCTGGACCTCCTGTTAGGAAATGAGACGGGTCAGGTGGCAGAGGTATGCGTTGTGGAACAGTTCGGGACCAGTGATCACAATACCATTAGTTTCAATATAATTATGGAGAGGGTCAGAACCGGACCTAGGGTTGTGATTTTTGATTGGAGAAAGGCTAACTTTGAGGAGATGCGAATGGATTTAAAAGGAGTAAATTGGGACATTTTGTTTTATGGGAAAGATGTGGAAGAGAAATGGAGTACATTTAAAGGTGACATTTTAAGAGTACAGAATCTTTATGTCCCTGTTCGGTTGAAAGGAAATAGTAAAAATCGGAAAGAGCCATGGTTTTCAAGGGAAATTGGACACTTGGTTCGGAAAAAGAGGGAGATCTACAATAATTATAGGCAGCATGGAGTAAATGAGGTGCTTGAGGAGTATAAAGAATGTAAAGAGAATCTTAAGAACGAAATTAGAAAAGCTAAAAGAAGATATGAGGTTGCTTTGGCAAGTAAGGTGAAAGTAAACCCAAAGGGTTTCTACAGCTATATTAATAGCAAAAGGATAACGAGGTATAAAATTGGTCCATTAGAGAGTCAGAGTGGACAGCTATCTGCAGAGCCAAAAGAGATGGGGGAGATAATGAACAATTTCTTTTCTTCGGTATTCACCAAGGAGAAGGATATTGAATTATGTGAGGTAAGGGAAACAAGTAGAGTAGCTATGGAAGCTATGAGATTCAAAGAAGAAGAAGTACTGACACTTTTGGGAAATATAAAAGTGGATAAGTCTCCAGGTCCGGACAGGATATTCCCTAGGACATTGAGGGAAGATAGTGTAGAAATAGCAGGGGCTATGACAGAAATATTTCAAATGTCATTAGAAACGGGAATAGTGCCGGAGGATTGGCGTACTGCGCATGTTGTTCCATTGTTTAAAAAGGGGTAAAAGAGTAAACCTAGCAATTATAGACCTGTTAGTTTGACGTCAGTGGTGGGCAAATTAATGGAAAGGATACTTAGAGATAATATATATAAGCATCTGGATAAACAGGGTCTGATTAGAAACAGTCAACATGGATTTGTGCCTGGAAGGTCATGTTTGACTAATCTTCTTGAATTTTTTGAAGAGGTTACTCGGGAAATTGATGAGGGTAAAGCAGTGGATGTTGTATATATGGACTCAGTAAGGCCTTTGACAAGGTTCCTCATGGAAGGTTGGTTAAGAAGGTTCAATGGTTGGGTATTAATGGTGGAGTAGCAAGATGGATTCAACAGTGGCTGAATGGGAGATGCCAGAGAGTAATGGTGGATGGTTGTTTGTCAGGTTGGAGGCCAGTGACTAGTGGGGTGCCACAGGGATCTGTGTTGGGTCCACTGTTGTTTGTCATGTACATCAATGATCTGGATAATGGTGTGGTAAATTGGATTAGTAAGTATGCAGATGATACTAAGATAGGTGGGGTTGTGGATAATGAAGTAGATTTTCAAAGTCTACAGAGAGATTTATGCCAGTTGGAAGAGTGGACTGAAAGATGGTAGATGGAGTTTAATGCTGATAAGTGTGAGGTGCTACATCTTGGCAGGACAAATAGATAGATAGATAGATAGATAGATAGATAGATAGATAGATAGATAGATAGATAGATATAATTTATTGCCACACAACCAGGGTTGGTGGAAATTTGGGTCGTCAGCAGCAGTACAATAATAAAGAACACACAATAAAACTGTAACACAAACATCCACCACAGCATTCATCACTGTGGTGGAAGGCACAAAAATTTGGCCCCATTCCCCCCCCCGTGTACAGGACCAGAGTCCAGTCAGTCCAGGATCGGCTCTTCCTCACCGGAGACCGCGGCTTTAGATTGTTGTAGGCCGCAGGCCGGCGGTCGAGATTTAAAGTCCCCGCCGCAGCCAGAAGCACCGTAGCCTGCAGGGCCGGCGGTCGAAGCTCCATTCCAGGGGTGATGGTAAGTCCATGCCGGCCCCGCCGTAGAAGTTGGCCGCGGGCTGGCAGTGATGGCTACTTCTTCCCCCGGGTCCCCCACGAGGGATCCCGGGCTGTAGACGCCGCACCAGCTGGAGCTCTGCAGACCGCGGCTTCAGGCTGCGACTTCAGGCTGCCGGCTGCCCCAGGCCAGCGAAACGGAGCGCTCCCCTCCAGCGAGCCCCAGCGAGGGTCGCTCGCTCCACGCCGAGAGTCCACGCTGCGCCCGCCGCTGAAGCCCCGGGCGCGTCTCCGGGAAAGGCCGCGTCGATCCTTGATGTTAGGCCACGGGGGATGCGACCTGGAAAAAGTCGCCTCTCCATGGAGGAGGCGACCGAAGCGGTTTCCCCCTCACCCCCCCCCCCACACCACCCCCCACACAAAACACACGAAGAAACACAACATACACACTTTAAAACATATTAAAAATAAAAAAAAGCTGGAAAAACTGACGCGCTGCTGACATGGCTGCGCACAGAGGAGCGCCCCCTAAATCAAAATAGGACGTACATGGTAAATGGTAGGGAATTGAAGAATGCAGGTGAACAGAGGGATCTGGGAATCTCATGTGGAATCTCATGTAGATAGGGTGGTAAAGAAAGCTTTTGGTGTGCTGGCCTTTATAAATCAGAGCATTGAGTATAGAAGTTGGGATGTAATGTTAAAATTGTACAAGGCATTGGTGAGGCCAATTCTGGAGTATGGGGTACAATTTGGTCGCCTAATTATAGGAAGGATGTGAACAAAATAGAGAGAGTACAGAGGAGATTTACTAGAATGTTGCCTGGGTTTCAGCAACTAAGTTACAGCGAAAGGTTGAACAAGTTAGGGCTTTATTCTTTGGAGCGCAGAAGGTTAAGGGGGGACTTGATAGAGGTCTTTAAAATGATGAGAGGGATAGACAGAGTTGACGTGGATAAGCATTTCCCACTGAGAGTAGGGAAGATTCAAACAAGGGGACATGACTTGAGAATTAAGGGACAGAAGTTTAGGGGTAATGTGAGGGGGAACTTCTTTACTCAGAGAGTGGTGGCTGTGTGGAATGAGCTTCCAGGGAAGGTGGTGGAGGCAGGTTCGTTTTTATCATTTAAAAATAAATTGGATAGTTATATGGACGGGAAAGTAATGGAGGGTTATGGTCTGAGCGCAGGTATATGGGACTAGGGGAGAATACGTGTTCGGCATGGACTAGAAGGGTCGAGATGGCCTGTTTCCGTGCTGTAATTGTTATATGGTTATATGGTTATGGTTAAAGCTGCCATTAAGGCAACACAGAGAAATAGTAAAATTAAATGAAAATAATGATGAAGCGTTGGTATTCCCTACTCAATACGTATTTTAGGAAGGAGGAATATATTCCACCCAGATTAAACTGGAAGTACATATGGAATAAAGACGCTATGACTGCATGAATGGAAGACGGCAATTTCATTGATATGAATGCCAATGGATATATTTAAGGGTGATACATGGAAAACGAATGCTTCCGCTTCAGGCGGCGCGCGCATCACTTGGTAGACAATAATTTATCTAGGCCGTTACAATGGGGAGGTAAGTACAATTTTGTTTATACTTTTATCGATTCGTACACGCCTGGCTCTTGCTGGTGCACATGTAAAGACCGTGGGAAAATAGGTACTGTTTGTCCGACTGAAATGAAGCAGAAAATCAATACACACCTTTTCCTTTTTTGCCGAGTTTCAATTCTAGGTTAAACACGAAATATGATGAAATAAATAGAGGGAAGTGTTGACAAACATGTTATCATGTAGCTGGTCTCAGTCGAAGAAGCAGTGCATATTTATTTATATCTTCCACAGTGTTAATTCACATCGTCTGTTTTCGAAGTGAACACCGCCAAAGGAATATCACGGATAACCTAACACGCAGGGGAAGTAGGTCCACTCAATTGTGAGGAGAAACCCCAAAGTTCGCTGTATCCTGTTGAAGTGAAAGCGGTGGCACGAAGTAATGGATAAGTGAGATCGAATGGATGTGGTTTATCTGGACTTTCAAGGTCCCACAAAACAGATTAGTGTGCAAAATTAGAGCACACGGTATTGCTGGTAGTGTATTAACATTGATGGAGAACTGGTTGGCAGACGGGAAGGAAATAGTAGGAATTAACGGGTCCTTTTTAGAATGGCAGTCAGTAACTAGTGGGGCTGCTGGAAGGCTCGGTGCTGGGACTACAGTTATTTAAAACATATGTTAACGATTTAGACAAGAGTATGAAATGCGACATCTCCAAGTTTGCGGATGGCACAACGATGGGTGGCAGTGTGAGCTGCGATGAGGATGCTATGAGGCTGCAGAGTGACTTGGATAGGTTGGGTTAAGTGGGCAGATGCATGACAGATGCAGTATAATGTGGATAAATGTGACGTTATCAGCTTTGGTGCAAGAACAGGAAGGCACATTATTATCTGAACGGTGTCTGATTGGAGAAAGGGGAGGTGCAAAGGGACCTGGATGTGCTTGTACATCAGCCACTGTAAGTCAGCATGCAGGTACAACATGCAGTGAAGAAAGCTAATGGCATTTTGGCCTCCATTGCCAGCGGTTTTGAGCTTAGGAGTAAGGACGTCGTACTGCAGCTGTACAGGGCCCTGGTGAGACCGCATCTAGAGTATTGTGTGTAATTTTGGTCTCCTAATTTGACGAAGGACATTATTGCTATTGCGGGAGTGCAGCGTAGGTTCAGAAGCTTAATTCCCGGGAGGGCGGGACTGACATACGATGAAGGAATGGGTGGACTGGGCTTGTATTCACTGGAATTTAGAAGGATGAGAGGGCTTCTTATCGGAACATAAAAAATTCTTAAAGGATTGGATAGGCAAGATTCAAGAAAAATGTTCCCGATGTTGGGAGAGTCCAGAACCAGGGATCACAGTGGACCATTTAGGACTGAGACGAGGAAACAACATGCAGCCATGGAGTTGTGAATCTGTGGAATTCTCTGCCACAGAATGCAGTGGAGGTGAATTCATTGGATGTTTTCAAGAGAGTTTGATTTAGCTCTTAGGGCTAAAGGAATTAAGGAATACGGGGAAAAGCAGGAACGGGAAACTGATTTTAGATAATCAGCCATGTTAATATTAAATGGCGGCGTTGGCTCTTGGGACCGAATGGCCTCCCCCTGCACTTATTTTTCTATGCTTCTATGTTTCTATTTCAAGTAATTATTACCCTACCTTCTTGAATCCGGAAACATATGAGTAAAGCTAGCGACTTTTTTTTTACGATGTTCCACTTCCTTAACTTTTTCTGAGTTGAGCGTACTTTTCTCAAAGGACGTCCTCAACACTTTGCTGGAATTCCTTCAGCAAAAGATTTATCCGAATCTGTCCGTCAGTTGTTGTAAGATATCAGATGTACATTGCGCCGTCAGTCTGACAGAACTGCGACTGGGCTTTATAACGCGTCGCTCTGGTCTCGCCCGCGGATATGATTTGTTTGGTATCTAGTGAATTTCTACATATATTCCTTGCAAGGAAATCCAATCCCTTGTCTTCAGTTTTGCAGCCTGTGCAGCGTGCTCGAAATTGGATTTGATCAGAGCTCCATACGTTTGCAACGATCATACACCCATTTGTACAGCAGTCCACATGAAAATATAATTCTTAGTTTTGAATTCAAATTGCAACAGAATATTGAAGTATACACTTTCTGAGGTGTATGCAGTTGTATCAATGTTATGTTACAAGTTTATATTCCTATCGTCCCAATTAGCTATCGTACGTTACGAAAAAGCGATTCGGTATCAAATAACTTTGAAATTTAGTAGGAATAAATTTAGGAAGGAATAAAACATATTCTCCTGCTTTAACGGATCCATACAATTCCTGAGACATTGCTCAAGGCCATATGTGCTACCCAGCTCTAGCTTTTGATTAACGCGGAAAAGGCGTGTTAATATTCGTCAGGTTAGTGGCAGCTTCAAATAATAAACTTGCTTTCTGGAACATTATTATTTTTATCTACGTCTGCAATCGCTGTCCATTCAGCTTTATTATTATCCAGGGGAAGTGGTAAGTCGCACATCACACATTTTGAATTACAATAGCAGTAATTTGCCTGTCATTTCCTTTGGGGTGAATTATCCTTTTCAACATATTTCCTGCTAACCTGTATCCAGCAGATTATCTTTTTGTGTTGCAGCTTCTAAAAGAAACAAGAGTCGAAATATTTGAGAGAAATAAATTGTTAACGCTATCAAATCTGGCACATGGTCATCGACGACGTAGAGGTCTGCCGTCAAAACAACAAAGAGGAATGTTAAAATTAAGGAAAACGACGATGAAGCATTGGTAAATTGAGAAACGACAGACTAAGAACAAAATAAGAAGCGATCATCAATTATCGCGCACCTAGCAAAGTATGTTAGAAAGTGAAAGGTAAACGGTGATGGTTAACCAGAAGGTACAATGGAAAATTAAGGTTATGACGACACTGAAGGAAGATGGAATTTCATATATATACTTATAAAACTCTCATCTTGTTCTCTTCCGGTTTGTGTTGTTTTTACATTTGCGCAAATATTGTACCGGACAACAGAAGTATTATGTGTTTGATGAAATAAAACTCTGTGCTCACCTTTTTCTTTTTTGCCGAGTTGTACTTCTAGGTGGAACATGAAACACGATGCAACATATATAAATAACGTATGTTTGGAACGAGATTTAGTCTCAGCCGAAAAAGCGCTGATCATTTATTCTTGTATTTCCCAGTTTTCATTAAGGTAGTCCACTAGAAGTGGACATTACCCTATAAGATACCCTGTAGATTATCCACTCAATTGTGAAGGCCAACATCCAAAGTAGGCTGTATCCACTTGAGGTGAGAGCGGTGGCCAACGAAAACGGCAACCTCTGGTCCTAGATCCTGGAAACATCCATTTCACATCCACTTTATCTATTTATCTCCTTATTCTGTAAGTTTCAATGAGGTTCATCCTCAACCTTCTAAGCTCCCGCGAGGACCAGTTCTGTTAAACGCTCATCATATGCAAAGCCACTCATTTTTGGAATCATCCTTGTAAACGGCCTCTGGACCCTCTCTAGAGCCAGCACCTCCTTCCTCAGATATGGGGCCCATATTTTCGCACAGTGCTCTAAATGCAGACATGCCAGTGCGTTATTGAGTTGCAGCACTACTTCTCTGTTTTTGTATTCCAGGCCTCTTGATATATATGGATTTTAGCGTATCCAATTCAGTGGATACTTTTTAGGCAGAGAGAGGTAGATTTTTGCTTAGTACAGGTGTCAGATTTTATAGGGAAAGGGAAGGAGAATGGGGTTGGGAGGGAGAGATGGATCAGCCATGTGTGTATGGCTGGGTAGACTTGCTGGGCTGTATGGAATAATGATACTCCTATCATTGATGACCTTGATTCTTATTACTAAAATGCACGACTCCGCACTTTTCTCTACTGAATTTCACCTGCCAATTCTCTACCCACTCTCCTAAGCTGTCCAATATTTCTTCAGACTCCTTGCTTCCTCTACATTGCCTGCCCCATCCCCCCCACATATCATCATAAACATAATCATATTTTATTAGCCAAATATGTTTTGCAACATACGAGAAATTTGATTTGTAAACAGTGATAACAATAAAAAGCAACAAAACTCACAAAATACATTTTAACATAAACATCCACCACAGTGACCCCTCGACATTTCGCACTGTGATGGGAGGCGAAAAAAAGTTCAATCTCTTCCTTTCGTTGTCCTCCCGCGGTCGGGGGGCATCGAGCCTTCGGTTGACGGGACGATCTTGGCTCCCGTAGCCGGCGGTCTGCCCCGCATCGGGGCGATCAAGCTCCCGCAGCGTGGGGATCTCAGCTCCCCCGCCCCGGACGATCGGCCCCGGATCGGGGTTAGTCGAACCTCCCGCGACTTTGAAGATTCCGGCTGCCAGTCTCTACCCGAGAATGCGAGCTCCTCGATGTTGACATCTGCAGGCGGTAGTTGGAGCGTCGATCCCAGGCAAGGGATCGCAGGCTCCGATGGTAAGGCCACAGCCCCGCGGTGGGGCTCAAAATCAGTCTCCAGCCAGGTCCAATATGTTGGGTCACAGAGCGACCGGAGATACGATGTGGAAAACATTCGCATCTCCGGCAAGGTAAGGGTTTGAAAAAAAGTTTCCCCCGGCCACATCTACCACCCCCCCCCCCCACATGAAGCTAACCAGAGAACAATAATACTAACAATTGTTAAAAAACAAAAAGACAGACAGACCGTTGGCGAGGCTGCCATCGCTGACAGCGCACCTGAGCATCATCTGCATACCTGGCCACAATGCCTCCAATCCCCTTAGACACATCATTAATGTTCAACGCGAGGAGAAACGGTCACAGCACCGACCTTTGAGGAACTACGCTAATCACTGACAGCAAATTTGAATAAGCGCTTTTTATTGCAGCTCTTTGTCTTCTGCCATCCAGCCAACGCGCTATCCATGCAAGTATATTCCCTTTAATATTATGGGCTCTCATGTGCCCTAGCAGCCTGACGTGCGGCACCTTATCGAAGACCTTCGGAAAATCTAGGTAAACACGATCTGTCTGTCCTGCTATTATCTTCCGCAAAGATTCATCAGGCAGGATCTTCCCTTCGCAAAACCATGCAGACGTCGGCCTAGTTTTCGGTTTAGTGTTGCACCTCATATTTGTATTATTGCATATTAAATAAACAGGTGGAACCTAATCTTGTATCAGCAAAGACGGAAATATTTCAGCACGTGTTGCACCGCGCATTAAAGATGTGGCGACCTTCAAGTAAGAAAATATGATGTCGTTGGATCACTACGCTAAGTCTTTAAACCCGCCATCCGAATTTTGGCTGTGTTGTACATTGGTACGCCTATTGCTAATAAACCACCACGAGAGCCAATACACATCAGCAAATGCCTATCTAACTTTTCGCCTTTTGTTGCATAATCTATCATGGCCAATTTACTTCTTGTCCTGTTTCCTTTGTTTAGGTTCAGAGCGCCAATATCGGTTTCAGGTATTTAGGTACTCTCTATCTCAGTGAACGAACCTGTCAAATTGTAATCAGCGTTCATCTCCTGAATGCTCCATACAGCAAGCTCATTTAGCGATAATTTATTTTTGCACGTCGTTGCACCTGCGACATTTTCGCGAGTGAGCATACTGATCCCAAAGACCGTCCACAGCACTTCCGGGAATTCTATTTGCACAACATTCATATGAACGTGTTTGTCAGTTATAGTCACATAACAATATTTACATTGGTCGTCAGTTTTGACATAGTGATTGGACTGACTAAAGCGGCTCTTTAGTCTCGGTTGCGGATGTAATGTTTTGGTATCGAGGGAATCTCTCCATAATACTTTACGTTCCAGGAAATGCAAGCCACGACTTCCGTTTTGAAGTCTATGTAGTTTGATAGAAGTTAGATCCGATCATGCCTCCGCAAGTTTTTAACGATCATGTATGGGATTGTACAGCAGTCCACTTGAGAAATGTGGTTTATTGTTTTGATAACAAATTGCAACAGAATATTTATGCAATAAACACACTATTTCCGGTGTTCTGCCAATATTCAACAGTTGCCATCGTCCCAATTTGATATCATACTTTAAGCAATAGCT